>NC_085013.1:14261367-14443867 GCF_963854185.1 Sardina pilchardus | reverse complement strand
ATTCCCTAATAGGAGGCCTACAATATGCAATGTTCTAACTCGTTTCCATTTAAACCAAAAATAACCTAGCATTTTTTTTCAAGCTAGCCTTATTTTTTGTGTGACTGTAGATTATATAAGGATTTAAATGATATTAAATAACATAACATGTACTTCTGGCACTGTACTATGGGACAATATTACTGTGTGCTCAGGGCACCACTAGGAATAGTGGATGAACTTCCTGAAACTCTTGAGCTTCCTCTTTTGTCAGTCAGAAGGATGTAGAAAACCAGTGGGCTATAGCACACAATACTGTATTGTAGCACGTGCTCCTGTAATTATTCACCACTTGAATTCACTACCTGCCTTGCTGATTTCATGAATGGGGTAATACTTCCTAGGCAAGCCTCTGCTCTGGACATGCACTGAGGAACGCAAGCAATTATATCATAGGTAAGACCATGAAATTGTACAAAATACAGAATGGATAAGAATATCCTTCCTTATTCCTGTATAAAGGCAAGTAGCCGACTCTTATTGTACCTGCAGCTCTAAAGTTTGGGGCAGAAAAAAGCTCCAATTAATATCAACCGAGCAGTGTGTTATTGGAATCCTCTCCTTTTAATGGCTAGAACAGACTTCAAACCCTCATACCAGGATGGACCGAGATGCTTTTGTCTTGATGTTTGCATCCATGGAGCTAATTGTCAGCCAGAGGTGTAAGATTGGGATTGTGCATGAAGGTGCTACAGCGCATTCCCGCTCCTCCCAGGCACTGAGCCAGCTGGCTCGTCTCATTAATCACACCTCCTGCTGGAAGAACCTGTGATAATGAGCAAATCCAGGAGGCTGACACAAACTACCAGGTTGAGCATCTCATTTCTACCTGTAATTATACTTCACCCACTACTTGTGCCTTACTGGTGTACCTTTCAAAACATCCCTTTGTGGAACCCTGGTATGCTGTTGGAGAGAAAGACAAGAAAGAAATTGTAGAGCTACTAGCTGCCAGCAGTTTATTGATGAGAGCTTGATGGCCAACATGCAGAGCTTTCATTATCCATATCGCCAGTGATTCGCCACACTGGCATGGTGTGACAGAATCATGGCGCAAAACATAAACATAATAATAATTAAAAAAAAGAAAACATGGTAAAGGTGCAGAGTGAGAAGCCGTTGGAAGGGGAGGAACTGCTCCCTCTTGAACCACGTCGGAGCAACACAGACGAGCGAGGTGCTCAGAAGGTCATCAAAAGGCACATCAGTGTTTGTTTTGTCAGTGGACCTGGGGTCACTGCACTACATCTGGGTCTGGTCAAATCAGCGTTGTGGATTTACAGTCATTCCTGTCAGGGTCTAGAAAGGCAACAAGTCACTACATGCCCAGCGTCAGTTTTATTCTGGTGGTGCAAATGTGTATTCTTCATGGACCGGTCTAAAGACCTACTTCTGCACTTTTCTCAGCCTTGATTCACAAAAGGAGTCGTGTTCTTTGACATGAGAACGTAAAAGGCCAAAGGAGTACTGTATGTATATAATGTAATGTATGTAAAATAGGACTACTTCACTTTAAAGCAGTGAACATATAAAATGTACATGTCAGTCTTGGAAAAAAATATTTACAAAGTCCCTCTACAATCTGAAAATGAATGACTTGAAGGATGGGATCCTAAAAAAAAAGAAAACGTCACCTTTCAATCCAGGCTACAGTTTTTGCTGTGAATAGTAACAGTATATCACTTGTGGATGAATACTTCAAAAGTGAACAGTGTAAAATGAAAAAAAAAAGAAAGAAAAAGTGAGTCCTATATGATGCAATGATGTCACCTCCTCCTCTGGGGCTATCATTTGAAATGTGTTTTTTGTCACTATAGATCAGGTCTTATAGCCACATAACGGTCAATTCCCAGAATCCTAGTTACGGACACAAGATAAAAATGTATGGAAATTTAAATACGAGTTAAAAGCCATTGATGTCTGATAGCTTTCGTCTATTGCTCCACTGTAGGATCACAGCTAAGAACTCACCATTTGTTAAACTGCAGAGCACTATAAGCTTCAAACTGCCAACTCAACAAATGCATCATTAACAACAACAAAAATGTTCCCTTCGTGTTTTTGATCCAATAGAGACCAGTGTGTTGCGCTCAAAAATAATTTGGAAAATATGCAAGACGTACATTATCAGTTCTTCAACTGGAACATGTTCACATACAGTATGTTCACCTGGTGATCAAAGTTTATCTGGTTAGATTTTTCAGTCTGATTCCACAAGAGAAATGGGAGCTACTGAACTGACCTGACATCAGGTCATTGGATGCACCTGTTTAATGGGCGTGTTTTGTGTCAGTTTACACACGTCTAATTTTACTCCAAAAGAATTGAAAAGGACTGTGGATGCTGAAACAGTATGCTTGAACATTACAACAAGGTCACCTTATCTGTTTCAGAGTTAGTCTACCTGAGAATGGGGCCTTGGTTATAAAGGGGTGTCCCAGTCCACTCGCCTAGCTCGAACAGCTGAAACGTTACACTTCGGCACAAAGCCACTGCACTGCTCGCAAACAACCTTCAGCAAAAAACACTGGAGCTTACAACACTGTTTAAACTTACTCAGCTGAAAAATAAAGAGCATTCAATTATTTTTTATAACTCTGCAAGCCATTCTTTTTTTTTTTTTTTTTTTTTTTAACTGGCGCGACCTCATCTAGTACGAGTTGGCGTATTCAGGAGCGTGGAAGTCATTTCTGTCAGAACTGATACACGGCGTGTGTGTGTACGTAAAGCTCTGGTGCGCGACAGCTGGTGGTATTCCCAACTGTCTCGCCATTTTTTTTTCACTACTCCAAGACCATAATATAAAAAGGAACATAGTCAGTGAGATATATCAAGAACCGTAGAGAGTGGTGTTGACAACACAGGAGTTTCCTTAAAAGGGAAGAGAAAGATCAAAATGTAAATAAAACGAAACAAAAGGAAAAATAAATCATGCATTGGGTTTGCTCTATAGACAGAAGGAAAAAATAAGAGTCCATAGTTTTTTTCTTTCTTTCTTGTGTAATCAATGACCAGTCCCAGTGCTGTTGGGGGTGGGGCGGGCGAGGGGATTATTTCACAAGCCTCTTGGCCACGTCGCCATAGGCGATCTCGATCTCTTTGTCGCTGGGGCAGGTATTGGTGAACTCCTCGCGGGAGTAGGCATTGCCCAGGTACTTCCAGATGCCCATCATATCCTTGGGAATCTCAAAGCCCCGGTACTTCTTGGCCACAACCTGTAAGGCAAACAAATTGTTGGTTACAAATAAAAACAGCAAGGGATTCATAGACATCCATAAATAAAATTGCGCACACGCACACACACCTTGACAATGTGAAGCTTAGGAAGCAGGTTGCAGTCAGCGAGGGTCATGTCGTCCCCGTCCAAGAACTTGCGGCTGGACACCTTGACGTCCTCAATGCTGTTGTGGTCGATCTCGTCAGGCAGTGGAGAGCGCAGGTACTCGTCCAGCTTCTGCAGGGTTTTCAGCACACCTCGCTCCAGACCTGATCACCACACCAGACAGAACAAAACAGGACGCGTTTGACAGAATTCCAAATTATGTTTATTTTCCCTGAGTGATGCCACACAGGCAGGGTTCAGGACATATTGAGATGGCCATAACCTCAATGAAGATCTTCCTTACTACAGAATGACACTTCAAGTAGTTCCAAATCACTCCACATGGGGGCAGTAGAAGTCTGAACTTAACCCAAAGCCACCTTACTCATCTTGAGCATGTGCTCAGATCTTCTAAACTTCTAGGGAACTACGTCTTCACAAGGTATCCTAAACATACACCTCTCGCGTGTACCTGCCGACAGATGGCCGAGTAGGGTCCATTCGCTCTCTGTGTCGTGTCAAAACGTGTGTCAGCTGGGTTGTGTACACAAGCTTGTCCTTATCTATCAGTCGGTATAAAGTGAAGCAGCAGAACTATGTTTGCCCTCACTGTTTACTTTCGCCATGCCAGGCTAAGCGTGGAGTGTCTTAGCTGACCTCAGAGTTCCACAAACCAGCTTATACCAAGGCACACTGGGCAGCTTTTTGAAAGATTAGCCTACATGATCGCACAGATTTAAACAAGTGGATTTTTTTTCTGCCCCTCCTTGTGCCAAAATAACAAATGTATGTTAATTGGGCCTTTTGCTTGGCTGAGTAAAATGGACTAGAAGCGACGGCAGCTTATACAATGGGGCCCTGTGTGGAGAGGGTAAACGGCCGGGGTAAACAAGCGGGGCAGGGGCAAAGTGGGCCAGGACCTGGGCAACAGGCAGCTGGCACCGAGCAGATAGGGACACTGCAGAGAAGTTATGTCATCCAACCAGTCAGGACAAAGTGAATGGTCTCATTTCTCCATCTCTTTCTCTCATATCTCCCCTTTTCTTACTATCCCTGACATGGCACTTTCATCTTCACCTCACAACTGGAGATGAATTCCATTCCAATCTATGAAGCTGCCACCATCTTTAATTGAATAAAGAAGAAAACAAAACAAAAAAACATATTTCTACACTCATAATATGGAAGGTATTACGAGTGTGGAAATATATATATATATATATATATATATATATATATATTATTATTTTTTTTTTTTTCAAATCATTGCTTTGACCAATGATATTGTAGTCTTGTCGCCTAACAGTGGGTGAATGCTCAGTGGGTGGGTAACACACTTTAAGGTTCAGCCCATGACGAAGACTCACCTTCATTGCAATCAGGTTTGGAGTTTTTGATGAAAGCTGAAAATTTGGCAAAGATGTCCATCCCCGCTGTGTTGGACTCAGGGTGACGGGCACCAAGTTTGGCATACCTTAATCAGACAGAAACATGCACTCAGACAAATCACATGCCACAGCGAGCGTTACATGGTCAGAGCACTTCTAAGTGTTTCTTATTCACATCCATTCCACAAATCTACGGTGGACTGGCATACTGAGTCAGAGCAGAGGGAACATGCATTTTGCTACCAGTACCAGTTGTTACCAGTATCATTTTGTTTTCTATACTGCCACTGTTAGAGGTAAACTTGGCACAAGAACACAAGAACACTACTCATGGATGCTCATAGGGTGAGGCTGCTCCCAGCCAGACTCACTTGGGGGGGCTGAGGACATCCTCCAGGAACTCCTCGATCTTGTTGACGTCCGTCTTGACCTCTCCGTTAAAGGTGATGAAGGGCGGATGTGTGCCCGGGGCCAGGTTCTGCAGGTCCGCTGGTTTCCTGATGAAGGAAACAAACAGCACAGCACAGAGTTACACACCAAACCTGCTCTCTGTTGATGTGGATAGGCATCCACAGCTCAGCCTCAGTCACCTCAAAGCACAACAACATGTTTTCACAATGACCTTTTAAACTATGAAGAATAATTTACACTAAGCTTTTATGAAGTGTAGATACAAAGACTGCGGCACAATCTCAAGATCAGTATCAGAATAACACTACCGTAGCCTGCTACATGTGGAATAAATAGCACTGCCCTTTGGATGTGTTTGTGTAATAAATGTCATCATGACTACACTGGCTGACGAAATCCTAATGAGCATTTACATGCTGGCTGGTAAATTAGACAAGCTATTAGCCAGGTGAGAGGTGCTTCATTTCTGTTTTTCCTACCACTCCAGTGTTGATTGTGTGTGTGTGTTTGGGGGGGGGGGGGGGTGCTGTGTTGGAGGAGGGCCCCTGGGGTAAACAATGGCTCCCCGTGCTGGTGCCACACTGGAGCTTTCCAGACCTCTCCCGGCCGCTCAAGCCAGCTCACCATACTGCTCTGCACTTTCAGCACAGGTCATGTGAGGGAGTGGGAGCATTTAGGACTGTGAGGGTGTGAGGGTGTGTGTGTGTGTGTGTGTGTGTGTGTGTGTGTGTGTGTGTGTGTGTGTGTGTGTCATCTGTCGGGATGAAAGACTGTATTTGCACGTGCATGCGTGTGTGTGGTGTGTGCCTAAGGGCACTGAATGTGTACATCATGTTCCAGATGTCTCACAGAAGCTAGAGATGGTTGTGCATGGAGCATAATGAGAATATGATGAAAGGCCATCAACACAATGCTCCTCTTACCCAACCCTCACACTAGCTAGCCTACCAGAGGGAAAACACCCAACTGTTTATTCCCACAACTGATGCTGCTCACCCATGCAAATCCCATTCTGCAATAGAACCTTGAAACTGAAAATAGCCTATAACTCCATACAGTTATTATGCCACTTATTAATATTACGAAAAGTTTGAAAGGTAAATGAGCACAATGTTCAAAGAGCAAGTAAGTCTATTTGTGTTGGCCATGTTCACTTCCTAAATTAGACACTCAGCTGGTGCCAAGCGCAAAGTTTTGATCTCCTTCAAGAACTCCTGTTTGGAACAAAATGATTGTACCAACTAGTCGTTGGGCAGAAAACAACAGGAAGTGACCTAAACTCTTTGGCATGACCACCGGAAGCACCCTCGAGACACACACAAACACACTCTCTCAGCCCTGCTACTTGAGGAGAGATACGAGTTGGAAGATGAGGACATGGGACCAATTATTAAACTACCATTCCCCTAAAGGGGCAAACACTGCAGCACCTCATGCTGAGTTAACAGAATCCTCATGGACCAAGTGTACACACACACACACACAGACACACACACACACACCAAAAGTGATGATGAGCAAAATAAAAATCTGGTTTAAGATTCAGCATATCATGGATTGTCTCGTGCGCTTCCAAAAGCTGATGTATTAACCGTCCTCACATCCTGATTGAGCCAGTTGGTGTCCACCTCGAGCTTTGAGCTCTTCACTAAGCAGTCATTGCTAGCGGAAGAATGATTATTTTCTAAATAATCGGCATCGACCAATATCCGAGACGAGTATATTAAGCCAATTAACATGCAGGTGCATCTGTGGTCAGCACAGTGTTGTTGCTCAAGGAACTCGTGGGGCGAAAGCTGCCCTTGTGTAAATTAAATTACCCGCAGAATCCAGCCAGAACTTTTGAAACAGAGTATGTTGTTCCTGGGAGAAAACGGATAAGCTTAAATTCTTATTGTGTTATTATGCTTTATCATGCAAATAAAGGGAAAACACAGGCAAATATCAGCCAATAAAAATCGGCAGCACCTTGATTTCTAAAGATTCTTAAGTTGACCTTTAGTTATTGCTTTCTCTTTTCATTTTGCGTTGATAAATTGGAATACAACTAAACAGTGACGCTTTTGTCTGACATATTCCACTTAGTGGTGGGGATGGAGATCTTATGTGGAAAAAGAGGCTGAGGTCTCAACTGGAAACAAGCTGATCGGTCTGTGCTACTGTGGCTGGACGAACAAAGACATGTTTGAGAGGAGAAACAGAAGACAGCTCTTAGGAAGAAGGAGGCGGGAACTGTCTTTTTCAAATCCCTCTCGGCATTCCTTCAGCTCGACTAGTGCCCTTCTCCAAATGACTCTCCAGCTAACATTTTAACAGTTCATAATGTCACTTTCAATGTATGATGAGTATACAACCTGTCCAAGCTTTGTCTAAGGAGAATCTTTAAATGACCTAAAAATAGCTCCCTGATTTAAGCTTCAGGTTTGGAAGCTGGGAAAAGGAAAAACCAGGGAGCATTTAAATGACGCATCAGCAGGGAATCTTAATAGCTGGTTGAGACGCACACAGAAACCAGGCAAAAACTTCAGTGAAACTGTTTAACTGAGATTGTATCTGTCTTTTTATGGAAGAATAGCTTTTTAAAAATATAAATATGGATGTTGTTTATATTTGTCGCCCTCACAGACACTGCCCAGATCCAACGTGTTTATTTTCTCGATCTCTCGGAGCTGAGAAGGGTCATGGGAAAAGCAGATGAGCAGCTCCAGTGGTGGGGAGCGGTTTTGAGGTGGGCCTGATCCAGCACTCCGGCTCAGCCACTCACAGCAGTGAGGAGGGGCTGGCAGAGCTGCTGCAGGAAGCACTCACTGGGGAGGGGAGGGAGAGGAGAGGAGGAGAGAGGAGAGAGGGAGGAATCTCAGAGCTGGGGAGCCTGGAGATATTTAGGGAGCTGGGCACGAGAGAGTCAGTCATCTGCTGTTCTGGGAACAGGGTGTGGGGGATGAGGCAGGCGGGGTATGGTGTGCGGTGGTGGCATAGTGCGTGCTGTGTGGTGGGGTGGAGAGGTGCAGGCAGAGAGGTGGCTCACCTTTTCAGGTCCACCGTGGTGACGTTGAAGACCACACCCTTGAGCCACAGGATCATGAAGAGGCGCTGGGAGAAGGGGCAGTTGCCGATGCTCTCGCCATCACTCCCTGCCTGAGGGAAGCAGACAGGGGGGAAAGGAGTGTGAGATTACATAACACAAACATTATCAACCAACTTTTCCTCGCTCCGCAGCAATTACTGTAATAACTGTGGGTGTGACAGGAAAAAAAACATGAAAATAGATTACACGTTGCACCAGGCGTAGTGCTCTAACTGGACCACACCAAGTCAAATATGGAAGATTGCAGAAAATATAATCATTTGTTTGCTATGACATGTCACACATTTCACAAGTTTACTGTCCTTTTCACATCACCATGAATCAATGCCTACATTCAATGTTACCTCTAAAGTAAAACTGAAGACAGAGTGATCTACATTGAACGTAGAACTGAAAACAATGCTAAATGCTTTAGCAAACACTAGCGGGTCCAGAGGGCTTTCTGGATACAGTGGCTGTCACCATCAGGGCAAAACTCCAAGGCACTAAAGCCTTGTTCTGCTTTTCTTGAGACAGTGTTTCATTCACTCTCACTTGAAAGGCCAGCTCTCGAGAGAGAGCCCACAAGGAGCTGACCTTCATCCCCAGCCATGGTGGCCATTAATTCCTACTCAGATGTAACAGAATGCTGACAACAGATATGTGCAGTTAGTCACTCCAGGCATCCAAGCAGTGCTGGATCAAAGCTTCGGATGTGGGGAACGTGATCTTTGAAGTAATTTTGTGTGTGTGTGTGTGTGGAGAATAAATGAAAAAATAAAAAATACAAAACTGTTTGAACACACAGTCAGATAACAGCTCTCATTTATGCTATTTCAGTATCTCATTTTCAGCTGTGCTCAATAAGCCATGCAGATTCTCCGCACAGACTCAGATAGAGAATGATTCTAGAACAAATTTGGAACAGACAGCGCCGTGTGAATGCAGTGGGATGTTTTCCGTCCAATCGAACAAAGGTACCGTCCCAATGCTGCAAGGCAGCAGGCGTGAAATGAATTGCTGAAAATAATCTACTGCTGTGCAGTGGGAGACCTAGCCTGGCTCTGCCCTGCCACTGCTGCCAGCTCAGTCTTTGCTTAGATCATTATAGTCCAGAACTGATGTTCACAAGATGAAACAACAAGATGGGCCATTCTCAGGGGCCATCAATCACCGACCAGTGGGGGCGTCTATGAGTGATGAGGCTAAAATGGTTGCTGCTCAAATGGTTTAAAATTAACCCAAAAGTCTACACCCATTGGAATAGGATGACTAGAATAAAGTCCAGGGGAACAAGGCCAGCCCCTTTTCAGGGGTTAGGCTATTGAATACCAGCTCATTGTAGAAGAGAATTTAGGGTTAGACATAATGTAAGGCAGTTATGAACTTTCACTCTCCACATTTCACAACAGAATGAGATGTGAGGTGTGGGACAGAACACCACTGTCATTCCAGAAATGTCCAACTTTCTTTACTGATGGCTTAATTACAGCTGAATAGAAGAGGTCATGCATCCTTGAGAGGAAGCATTCTTCCTCCAGCAATGACATGGCAAAGGTATTCCTTTCTGAAGGTCACAGCAGCTGAGCTGCCAGGGCTGGAGGCAGGGAGGTCGCCAATCTCACATTCCTTCCCCCATATCTCAAATATGCGCTCACGATTTTGGGCTTGGTCTGATCTCAGGCCGAAGACCCCTCTCCTAGAGTGCCTGCGATGTGCAGGAGTCCAGGGAGAGTCGCCCGCTGCAGCAGTCATGGGCTGAGGGAGTCTATTAACGGAGTTGAGCACGAGCTAATTAAATCAGCATTCCTCAACGCTCCACCAGCAACACCAGCGGCCCAGAGCAGCAATGCACAGGAGTCGTTTGCATGACTCAGCAAAGACGAGAATGGGGTTCTCCCTGAAGTACAGAATTCTATAAGAATCCCTAAAAGGGAAGGAATACAGAGAGGAGAAATTAAAGAAAGAAATCTGTGGAAAAAAACACTTGCTTCTGCACAAGAACAGGGGAGAACATGCTGTGGACCATTCTTTCGGATTTATGCGTTTGTTTGGCTCTCTCGCACAATAAAACTCTGCATCTGGGTCTGCATTTCCTCCTGGTGAATAGGGGCTTTGTTCCTGATGTTCCCCTCTCTCTCTCTCCCTCTCTGCCCCCCTGCTGGTGTTGACAAGCCTGCTGGGGTACGCCTCCTGTTGTGCTCAAGCTGTTTACCGTGTTTGAACCTCCATTACGAGACTTTCCTGCGCGCTTGGCTTCCCTTGGAGAAGCCCCGATTAAAGCCTCTTCTGAACTCCAAAAGCTTCTTCTTATGAAACGTTCAGCTCTTGATCTGTCTGAGGCGCATGATGTTTAATCTTAATGCCACTATTTTTAAAGGGAGAGCATGATAATGAGGTGGCCAACGTCTGTTTGCAGACCTTTCCTCCGCTACACTCCTTTGCGCGCCAGCCGTGAATCACAGACAACCAGGAGGGGGTTAGTCTGACAGCGACACGGGAACAGTTCCCATGGCAATGGATGGATATGTCTATGACACTGCCGGCCTCATCTCAAAGGAGAGAAAAGAACAGAGGATCACAGTAGGCCACAAACGGTGCATGCTTGAGAGTGCAGGCCACACAGACGCACACACATTTGACAGAGCCCTCAGCATCACGGGATAATATGCCAGGCACTCTGCCTTCTCCACGGCAGGCTGATATGAAGCTCCCGGCAGGCATGCCCTTGGCTCGCTATATTTAGTAAGGCACAAAGGAGGTCCTCGCCGTTTGGGAGGCAGACAGACACTGTGTGCAGACAAAGCTCCGGTAATGGCTGCCGTCTTGGCACTGGCCGTTTCCCCCTCAGACGCCCAGCACCGGCACTGATAATCAAAGTCCCTGCACAGGCCTCAGCCCCAGAAGCCCACAGCTGCAGCTGCCGCAGGATAGAGGGAAGGAGGAAATGGAGGAGAGATCCAGAGAGAGAAAGAGTCGGGGGTGGGGGGGTTCAAACAACTATGATAAGGAATAGAAAGTGTGTGTGTGTGTGTGAGTGTGTGTATGAGGTGGGGAGTAGCAGAGACCGATAAAAACAACTTCATTAAAATGATTTTGAGGGAGAGGAAGAAGACAGAATAAACAATGGGATAGAAGGAAAAGAGTAGAAGAGAACAAAAAAGAAGCAAGAGAAGAGACAGCAGTGAGCAAGCATAGAGTATGACAGAGTGGCTGTGGATATGAGGGAGAGTCAGATAGAGGAAGAAGAAACTCCAGGCCACTCCCTCCCTCAACCCGCTGTAACTTTTCAAAAGTCCCAGAGGTTTTGCTCTTCCTCTCCTCGTCATCCACCCCTTCCCCCTTCCCCTCTCACACTCTCCTCTCTGTCTGAGGCCCCTGTGCTGGGTCAGGAGGCAGAAACTATTCTAGAAATGTCTCTGCAGTTGGGTCCGGGACAGAGCGCTTGTTTAGTTTGGGTGAGGATGCCTGCAGGGTGAGCATTTCCTCTGAGACAGCTGTGATCACACGCCGGCTGCAAGAGTGCCTGATGCAACAGTAATGAAACCCTCGCCAACCCAGGGAGGAGACGTTCAATCACAGGCTAGAGGCCACACTTCAACATGCGCTCACAGGCTAAACACTACTCTTTTGCTCTATAACTGAGCGTTTTGTAACCCATCTCCCATCTGTAACACAACTAAGCTGTTGCCCCTTTCAAAAATTGAGTCCATTTCCATTTCATGTAAAAGAGTGGGAATAAGTTCCAATCAAATAAATCTGTGCTAAATTATATGTTAGACTGCATCCAAATCCTCAGTCTCTTCCCTTCTATGTGATTCCAAAATCAGAGCGATGGTTTTACCAGAGCAGACCACTCTCCCACTGTCTTAACAAGTTTCCTTTTCTCCAAGAAAACTCAAAACCCTCTCAGTCTGAAACGTTGGGACATTCATGTGAGAGAGAAAGCTGAGGTCATTCTGTAGAGTGCACTCAACAAACACACAGGGAGGAAAAACAGCATAGTGCTCTTTTTGTGTGCTACCGTTACAAAGACGTCATGTTTGCTCTAAAAAAAACGAATTGGGAAAAAAAAAGAAGAGCCCCTGATACGCAAGCTAACCAATTACTTTCAGGGAGAACACCTTATATGGTCACAATATCAAGGCCAAGTCTGGGAAAATATTGGTGAAATAAAAAGGAGGAAATCAAGCACTGCCGAGATCAGTGGTGACTCCAAAGCTGGCAGACTTGTGACTTTAGAACAGAAAACGTTTGGTATGACACACACATTACAAAAACATAATGTGAACTCACTGACTGAAACGTCTGTCTGCTGAACACTATGCCTTAAAACAGATTTCTTTTCCTGTATATGGGAGGAGTGTTTGAATATAGTCTGATATATGAACCTTTACAGACCACATTATGAACTCTGCCTCTCTCTATATATTCCATCTCCCTTTTTCTCTATAAACCCAGACACCCAGGCGTACAACTGCCAATGGAGACGGTGACTCACACAGTAGTCACAGATGTAGCTTCCTGTGAGGAGCAAGGAGCACAATGCAGCTGTGGACTGCCATTCATCGGCAGAGGACCCACTGCTGCACGCCGTCACTGCTGATGAGGTCATCTCCCCACATGACCAGGCACATCTTCCAACACCTTGGCAATCAGCCATCACTTCAGTGAACCTCGCTTAACTCGGTGGCTGATGAGATCAACTCATTGACGAGGCTGAGCTAAGGTGGTTAGTCCTGTGTCGGTAGATGTGGGATGGCGGCTGATGAGGTCGTGTGTTGGCCAGGGTGACCCCCAGTGCTTAGGCTCTTGTTCTCCATTACTGACTGATCATAACTGACAACAGGCGTATTGTGTTGCACCCACTCAACCCCCCACTTGCCTCACAATCGCTTCCTCAACAACCAGCCAGTGCCAGGGCGGGTGAGATTCCAGCCTCTCGGACCGGCCTGGCGGTTCAGCTCCGTTGGGTAGGGGGGGCAGAGGGTGGCAAAGCTTGGGCCCCACCCTCTGAATCAAAGCTATATTTAGCCGCGTGACAGCCTTGCCTTTCCCCAGCACTCGACATTCTGTATGGGGGTGGTGGGTGGGGAGGGGTGCTCAGGTTCAGACCACACTATTACCCAAAAAGGAGCTAGTGGTGAGCACAGGCCACTTCTCACACTGCCACGCGAGAGGAATGTCCAGCCAGGCCACACAAAAAGAAAGGGAACGTGTATTATGTGTGCATGTGTGTGGAGGGTGGGGGTGTGAACAAGTAAGAAAGGAAGAAAGGAAAAAAAGAAAGAAAGAAGAGAGGGTGTCTGAAGGCACATGGTGACTCTGCATGTAACCATGGAGAGAGACACCGTGTAGAACATCACACCCAGCCAGCAGCCTTGACTCAGGCAGACGTCAGTGTGTGGAAAGAAACCACACGGTCGCTCCCACCCAAAGACCTACCACGGGAGGACCAACACCAGACATGGCTACAGTTGACCCGCATCTCACAGGCAGCTCAGCCTCAACCTTACTTGCATTAGTCTCCCAACCAGTGGAAGTTTGATCAAATTGGTTTCCAGGCTTCTAACCCTGGCCACTTTGAGCAGCTTAGCACACTACTACCAATAACAAACAGATTTAATTCAACAGTCAACAAAATCCCTTATGCCAGGTTTTAATATGGCCAGGGTGTAAGCTATACTTTGAGGGTCATAGCAAGGACTAAGCTGACATTATGTTGTAAAGATAGTGAAACAACGCTATGATACATACAAATACAATAACATTAAATGGCAATTACAACCATGAGCCATACTGGGATGTATAATGGCCTGACTTGGCATAACACTGACCTGGGGATGGTCCTAGAAATAGTTAGCACAGGGGATGCAAATGTTAAGATAGAGGAACATTGGTGTTCATTGTTACCTGTGAGCTGTGTGTACATTGTGGCTATCCAGTACAAATACAGGAGTATTTCTAAGAGATAAAAAACCTGACCGAGTTTCAGGGGAATCAGAAGGCATTGTCATAAGAATGAAAAGGGAGGCTCTATGTGACTCCAACAAATATTAGCCAGACATCGTGGAATGAGAGTTTATGACATAAGTAAATGTTGAACAGAACAAATATGTACTTGTAGGCTAGTGGTACAAAGTTAAGATTTTAGGAAATTATTGTTCTTAAAGTGAAAAAGCGCACAAAGAAAGACAACACAGCACATAGCAAGAATTTCCCAAAGGAGACAAAAACATATAGGCTAAAATGATTCAGACATCGATCCTATTGCTATATAAAAAAGGCACATCCATATTGGCTCTTGAACTGATCCTCACACAACAAACTCCAGACTGATGAGCAACAGTCACATGCTAGACGAACATCCTGACTTCCACATCTGTCAACACAAACACACACACATACACACATCTTGACTTGATCACAGTCACGTACACAAACATTACGAAAAAGTTGACAACTGACAGCATTCAAAATCAGCGTACACAGTACATTAACCTCTTTGCAGGGACTGTGTAATCAGCAGCACAAATAGAAAATGGCTTAGGCCCCCCACAGAGACGCCTGATGTCTAGACCAAGCCCAACCACCCTTGGCACAAACACAATACCATGGGCGTTTCACATGGTGGCACGGCCTGTGGTATGGAGCATTTGTAACGAGACACAAACATCACGGTTACGTCTCCATTTGAAGTCTAGTATGGTGGATGGGTGGGTATGGGAATACTGATTACAACATGACAGATGAGAGAAAGGTTAAAGATAAAAGACCAACACTAGGATATCAGAGTTGAGAAGTTTTTGAACAGAGAACATTTGCAGTGCAGACAATGAAAGGACTGGTAATTAAATGTGCACTTGTATTTATTGTCTCACCAAACATCCCAATAATCCTTTGCAACATACTCAATGACAACAACAATGGCAATTACACAATGTCAAAGTCAAGGGCCATTCTTCTCCACTGCTGTGGGGAATATGTTGTTGTACTTACCTTGAAGCTCACTTGTCCTGTTACTCAATTTAACCACAAGTATAAAACCTACAGGTAACAGGAGATGAGTGGGCTGTGTTGTGAAGGATCATGTTGCTGTGTGCACAGAGCAAACCGTAAGCTGCCTGTAATTATGGAGACATGGCACAGAGATGTTGCAGCTATAAAGAAATACATGTTGTCAGACGAATCAATACATGGAATTGCTGTGTGTCCCGATTCATATGGCCCCCCACATGTAGCACTAATGCACATTGATTGCTACAGTCAATGTTGATATTCTTCAGGGCCTTGAAACGGTTCTAAGATGGGAGGATTCCCAGATTTAAAGACTGGAGAGGTGACAAGTCATCAGTATGAAGGTCAACTATCATCACCATAAACAAGAGGGTACAGGTCTCCACTAGTCATAAAAGCTGTCTGACAGACAAGGCAAGCTATTGTGGCAGTTAAAGTGACAGCAGAAGAATAAAGAGGGGATCACATGAAAAGCTCAGGACGAGGCTGAGACTGCCATATAACAAGTTGCCATAGAACACTCCCTGTGCCGCTCACAATGTCAAGCATGAGTAAGGGCTTGACCACTCAGCGGGCTTCCACACAGGAAAGAGAAAGCTCAGAGCTGTGCAAAAATCAGATGACACTAATCACCATTCTGAGGAGAAGCCAGTTTGGGCTGATCCTCTTAGGCTCTCTGACAGACCAGTCATTGAGTTTATGTTTGGCAATTCATCCCACTAAGCCAGCCTATATAGATGAACCAATTTTAAAGGATCTGGAGATCCCACCAATGCAGTGAAAGTGAAACCAACCATTTTTTACAATCACCCTTCAATTACTACCCCTCTCCCCTCTCTCAACAAAATCTTTAACTATTCCCTCTCAGTCTGTACTCATGTTGATTTAAGCAGGGGGTCACTTCCCGTCATTGGGTCTACAAGAAATGCCTCATTTGTCGCTTCCCAGTTTCCCAGAGAGAAGTACCAGAGTGGGGGGGAAGAGTTTTTTTGAGTGGGCTACTGAGGCACTTTTCAGTGGAGGATGTGGTTCAACTCTGACTCATAAGGATAACAGCATGGTACAGATGAGTATACACTAGGTCGGCCAACAGAGGCATTTGGTTAGGTTTTGCACTGGCAAACACTGGTCTTTGTTTCCAAGAATGTCCACATGTATGTGTCTAATATTGGTTTAGCAAAGAATGCTAAAATAATGGGATACCAGGTATGCTTGGAGAGGTTTCGCCATTTAGCCCAAGTAAGCATTCAATAGTAATAGCCCAATCTTAAATAAATAATTTCTGAGGCACACACCAAAGACACGGTTCTTAGAAGCAAGCCAAGAGCCCAGGGCTGGTGGGTCCTTAGGGTAGCAACAAGGTATCCAACCCTCATAACCTTCTTATAAGAGGAATCATCCTACAGTCTGGGGTTAGGCACTCTTGGGTCCATCCCTTGGAGGTTTCCATGTGAATTGAGAACATATGGGTGGATCCATGCTTGACAGGTATTTACAGCTCACATTCTTCCCGGTGTTCATATCTAATCAGTATGGTAGATATTTCACTCCCAACCCAACTCCATTTCATAGCTCATTTCGCAAATTAGCAAATGGAGGGGGTGGGGGGTGGTGCCCTATAGGTGAATATGTGATGGCAAGGCATTCCAGCAATAGTATGGAAGGTGAAATTATTTGTTTTGGAAGCAGTGTGTGAAATACAGTCCAAGGTAATGGAACATGAACAGGCATGATGACCAAGAAACCTGCTGAGCAGTCCTGCTGCTCTTTTGGAGGTGGGGAAGGGGTGAAAGTTCAAAGACGTTTAACGCACTACAAATTATACTAGTTAGCGAAAAACTGATCCAGTGTCTTGTAAGCAATATTTAATCTGGCAGTGCATCCATGTGGGTGCAAGGGTTGATTTTAGTGTTATTTAGCATGGCTAACTGAGCAACTGCACGGATCCCATCAATAAAATCCTTTGGTACAGAGGCCAGGGCTCATCCCAGCACTGCAGAAAACAAAACAGTCACCATGGCAATCTGGTGAAAGCAGACAAAAACACTGCTGTCTGCTTCATAGTGGGTAACAGCCTGGTGAACTCAGACTCCGCAGGATTACGAGTCGGCTTCTCTCCCTTCAAGTCACCGGTCATTAAAACCGATGCATAAAAAGCATTTCTGAAGAGCAAGATCTAGAATTTCAGAGTGAGTCATCTGTGCAGTACTACAGTTTGACTTGTGTGACTTAAACTTAGATGTCGTTCAGGGCAACTGAACACACTGGAACCATGGTTGCAATGGTGGCACCTTTGAAGTCCTCCTTATCTGGTCCAGACAGTTTACCTGTAATCATTAGAGTGGACGACAAAACTCCTCAGTTTCAGTCTATGATAAATATGGAATTCCTCCATAAAAAAGGTGTGTGGAGAGGTGGGACAGGGGGATTGCTGGGGATGGAATGGTGCAATGCTGCAGCTGGAAGTATTGGCCTATGCTACTGGTACACTTTATCAGTCATTGCCAGCAGCAGTGGTTTGTTTGGTGCCTATGGCAACATGCACGCCTGCCTCATTGTCTTAGAAAGAGCCTGTCTGATGTACCAGACTGGGAGCAATGATGAACAGCACCATGGCTACATCAATAATGCAAGTCAGCTTCAAAGCCGGACTGCAAACAAACAGAGCACAGACAGAGAAAGGGAGGCAAGGAACATTAGTTATCACACTTTGCTCGAAAGTGCACACTCCACAAACAGACAAAGAAACAGACATGCAACACACATGCACGCACAGACACACACACAAACAGACAGTAACAGCCAACAGCCAACAACAAACAGCCCCCAAAGAGTGGAAGGGAGGCTCAGGAACATGTGAGGTGCTGTTGGCAGGGAGAAGTTGGTCTCTGAGGTGGCTCACTGCTGCTCACTGGCTGTATCATTTGTCTGCCAAGGGCAGCTGATTACATCCTAACTGAAAGCACATTATTATCAATGCAAAACATGTATGCTTTCTCTCCCTTCTCTCCTCTATCTCTGGACCTCTGTTCAAGACATCAGTCATCATACAAATAATGAGCTTATGTGTGAAACCTAAAAGGGGTTTTCTAAACAAAGCAATTAACAGAATGCAGTTCAAAGCATCTGTTAAACAAATATTTTTATAATATTTAATTAAGCTACTTCACTTGAGAGCCAACAAATGTAGGCATCATCTCCTTCAGTAAATCTGTGCACTGCCAGTATCTTTGCTGAGCATCAGTCACTGTAAGTCTAGGCCTGCAATCAGCCGAAAGACTGAAGCATGAGCTGCAATTAACAGCTCCAACCACTTGTACCAAAAGGGAAGCCATCCATAAATCTATCCAGAAACACCCTACTAATACTTCCAATGGAGATATTTAATGCAGTGCGCACAGTAAAGTGTCAGTTTGGTAGCTACATTCACTACACTGTGTAGGCAAAGTTTGATCATTAATTTTTAAACCCACCACTTTAAGGGGTGAACGGAGGAGAAGAGGCACCAAAGCCGCAGAGGCTCCTGGGATTACAGCATGCAATGGATCATCAACTTCAGTCATCAGAGGAATCTTACATGGCTTTGTGATTGCATCACTACAATAAGCACGGTTACCCACAGTGTAGGACTGTGTGCCCCTTTTTGGCCCATAATTAAATTCAGCGCCCACCCCACCCCCTTTTACTCCCTCTTCTTCCCCCTCCCTCCATGTCACCCTCTGTCCCACCCCCTCTGCCTGTTTTCCCTCTAGGTTTTTCCCGCTCTACCAAGCAAAAGGGCCCTAGAAAAAAAAGAACACATCACAAATGGGGAGCAGCCGGTAGTTGGGCCTGCATCAAGCCCCCTGGACAACATGTTTTCCAGAAAATATCCATTATTCTCCTTTGGAGTCAACACATGTTGACTGAGAGGGATTGTAAAAAGCTTTATCACTGAACCCTAACACTCTTGTACAGACAACAGAATACAATTGTAATTTTAAAAGCTATGGTGGTCACAGGAGTGTGTCACAAGTCAGACCATCTAGATATTAGGCTATTTGGGCTCGGCTACTAACAGAACACCTTTATCTCTTGACCAGGATGAAATCCGTTATGCCATTATATAGTGAACATAACTTAACCAAAAGTCTCAATTTGATCTTCAGCATCTGATCATGTTAGTTCACAACATCCCACGGTTACACAAAGGATCAGTGCCAGTTTAAGGTATGCTACAATCCCGAACAGTATCCTTGACCGGACGGATATCCTGTCAATGCCTTTGGCTTCATTGTTTCGGCAGTGGAAGAAAACGTTGGCTGCCTGGAAAAAAATAGTCTACGTTGGGACATGGCTATTCAAACTATTGTCATTCTTTAAAATGTAGCACAAAGCAGTGCGAAGGTAACTGATTATGTATAGCCTACCTACAATTATCATTTTAGTGGTTCGACGAAGCTTTGGGCTGTAAGAGCGTATCCGCCCTTTGCGGCTGACATCCATAGCCCACATGGCAGCTAATGCTGCTACTCTACGACCTTTTAAATCATTTTAATTGTTCATTTTGGTTGGATAACACCGTAAGGACCAGACCAGACTATAACTTGTGTTGATCAATTCAACCGCCACAAGTTAACCTAAAGTGGCTGTGCAAAGACAACATTAAAAACAACAACGCTATAAAGCTACATTCCAGTCGTTAGTAAGACGTTAAGTTTATCCAAATGAACGCAATTTCGTAAAAATGTCGTTGTGCCGTTTGTTTATCGTTTTCACTGTCTTTCTAATAGGAGAAAAACGCATAATGTGAGATAGGATAACTTGGACGAATCTGGGAATCCTTACCTTTACAAAGAGTTCGATAACGGGTTCGTTATCTCCCTTCACTCCGTTCTGGGGTACCGAAAGAGACATATTTAAGTAAGTTTTTGAAGTTTCCACCGAAACTGGCCTCCTCAGCCAAAGAAAAAAGGGCAACTGTTTTCCCAGCAGCGATCTTCTCCGCCTCCCCGTCCGTATGCCTTCGGATAACCGTTTTCCCCAACCAAGTTGTGATGGCCAGCTGAAACCGCGTAGCAATTCTCACACAAGACGAGTTCACGCGGCTCGTTCGCCACTGGTCCCGCCTGACACAAAGAATAATATTTCTCCGCTTTTCTAGAAGCTCGATATGGTTCTCAATGCATTGTTGGACCTCTCCGACTCAATCTTTTATCGGTGAACTACACAGGAGTATGATGGGGCAAGAAAAAAAGCAACGGGAATATTTAAAGGCGTGATGTCATCTGCACGACAAACAAAAAGTGGGCTGGGTTTCTGTGGAGTCTTGAAGAAGAGTGCTCGTTGCGCCCTGGTTGCGCCTGTGCACGCGGTGTAAAATAGCCGCAGGACGAATGCCTGGGAATGGCAGGTTGACAATTCCAGGCTATTTGTTTACCCACCAAATACATTATGATATTATGAAAAAGGCCACCCTAAAATGCACTTCCACCAACACACAAACTTTTTCGACAGTAGGCCACTACTGAGGGCCAATTCTTGACCTAATTCTCTAATTCAACCATCTGGTCGTTTGCTAGGCAAAATAGGCGATGAAGGGAACCTGATAACAGAAACAGAGAGATCAATGAAGCTAATTCTTACACCATGCAATGTTATTTAGTTATTATATTGTGTTATTTTGCATCTATTTCTCAGTCAACGAAAGGCATTTCACTGGTTGTTCTGCTCTAACTGGCTTAATTCAGCTGGCTGGCGTCATCCCTTGGGACCCTGTTAATGCAGGCCCTAGCAACCGTACACAGAGATGTGCCACTGTCCCTGCCAGCCTCAGGCAGTATTGGAGCAGGTGCTACAAAACAAAACCTTGGATTAGAGGCATTTATTGATAGCTGAGGCCCTACATGCCACCTAATTTCCATACGTTTACATGGTGATTTTCATTACTATACTTAGTTTTAGCTTGAGGTGGACAGCCTAACAAAAGCGGTTATAGACATGGTGGACAGAAAAGCAATGATTAGAACAAAGCAACTCACCCCAAATGAAGATGGGGATGTCTGCTGGTCTAGTGCTCAAAAACCTGTTAACAGTCTATATTAGTTAATTATTAATTATATTCTAAAAAATATGTTTGGCTCACCCAAACACTGGAGATTTTTCTCTTTTTTTGTATCTAATAACTGAAAGTAGCATTTTTGGCCATTCATATTAAGCCTTATTGGACAAAATATTGTCCCCAAAATGGATATACACCCAAGGCCAGAGAGGCGAGGCCAAATTAATTACTTTTATTCAATATGCAAGTCAGTGGGTCCTCCCATTAAGGTTGAGCAGCTAGCCATATAGTTAACCAGACAAAAGAGCATCTTCTAAAGAACCAGGAGAGCTGAGTAAAGGTTTTCTCTTTTTAATGTGACTTTTTCAAAGTCAGAATTTACATTACATTTCAAACAACTTAAAAAGTTACCAAAAAAAAGAAGAGGGCAAAAAAAATAAATCACACTCATACCAATGATTCTGTTTTGTTCTGTGGAAATACGACCTCAGCACAGTGGGGCCGAAACTGGTCCCCAAAGGACTGCGGTTGAAGGGCGAGGTGGCAGCTTTGATCTGCATCACTGGATTATTTTATCTTTTTTGGTTTACCATCAGCTTCATGCACACAGGAGGTTAGACACTCAGTGCTTCTGCACATGCAATCACAGAACATCCCCCACCACCTGTACTCTGTTAACCTGCGCGAGGTATACACAAACCAAATTCTCTAGTTTCCTTCACTTGTCATGTATAAAACAAAGATACAGGAATGGAGGGAGCAAAGAGACTTGAACAAACCTTAACAATTCGGTTACATGTACAGTGTCTTATGGGGCAGGGCAAAGGGAAATTAAAACAGTAATGGGGGCCATGCTGTAACAAAAAGCAGCTCTACTCCCCACTCAGTAAAGTCCCATTTCACTGTGTACCCAACGCATTAAAAATAAACTTAGAGCATCAACAATTTGTACATTCTAAAGCTGAACCAACATCAAACTGAAGTGAAAAGAAAAAAAATCACAGGGAGAGGAAGGAGAGGAAGAAATGGAGAGGGAAGAGTCTGGAGGCTGTTTCTCAGGAGGGTGGTGGGGACATCTGTGCCTTCCTCATGGAGCGCAGGGCCTTTTCACGTAGTTGTCTCTCCAAGTCATCCAGACTGTCGTCTACTTCACTGTCTGATTCCTTAAAAGAAAGGCAGCATTAAAAATTATACCTCCACTCAAGGTCACATCACTCTAATGTGGTCTTCGCTACCACAATGAAACAGACCCATTTGATGTGCCTGTGATGGTATTTATTCCCTGGTCCTCAAAGGAGAAGAGTTTGTGTTTGAGTGGGTAAAAATACTTCAGAATACAGAATTATGGGTAAAAGCAACTTGAAAAGATCTTGAAAACCAAGATGTCATGGGGGAGGTAGCAAAACTCCCGAGAAAGGAACATGGACTTTCTGAGGAAAAGTACATGAGATGAACGTCCTCAAAAGAGATACCATTAGAATTGATTGCAATCAAGCACAATAACAGTTTCATAATCTGACACTACTCATTTGCTTCTCTAACATGAACAACATAGCTTTCACCACAACATAACACGTTTGGCACCATTCCCAGTTCTCTGGATGGCTTTACTAGAGCAGACAGGTCAGATAAGAGGGCGTCACCTTTTTCGGGGACGAGTCGCCATCTGCCTCACCCTCCTGCTCTGCTAGGGCCGGTCCATCTTCAGTCTCGGCCTCCGGCTCAGCCTCGGCCTCTGCTGCGGCGCCCTTCTCCTTCTTGTGCTTCTTGTGCTTCTTGTGCTTCTTCTCCTTCTTGTGTTTCTTCTCCTTCTTCTTCTTCTTTTTCTTCCCACCAGCCTCAGCGTCGGACGTCTAAAGAACGCACGCAAACACGCAAATCAATTAGTGGGCCAATGTTGCACGAAACATCTTCCAATCATAACCAGTCTCCGGTGCCTAAAACGATTTTATTTAGACCAACTGAACATGAAAAAAAGAATCAATATGCATATAAGATTGCTTATGATCTACACATGGCCTGCGGTCAGGGGGAGTTGGCTGTACCTTGTTAGGAGATGGACTGGCAGAGCCGCTGCTGGCCTTCCTGGCGGGGGGAGGAGGTGATCCGCTGACCGAGCGGGACGGAGAGGGCGATGCGGAGCCAGGAGCCGGCCGCTTTAGAGGCGGAGGGTGTGAGGGAGGTGACCGAGAGCGAGAGGACACCCTTCTCATCGGCTGGGGGCTCTGAGAACTAGAGTGAGCAGAGACAAGAGAGAGGACATTATTGGATGTTAAAAATACACACTTGGTCATTTATTAATGAACATCAACCAGAGAAGAATCCAGCTCTACCAGTGCACCAGTAGGTGGTTTTCTTACTTTTGGGTCTTGCGTGGCTCTGGGGTGCGGGAGACCCTGCGGATGGGGCGGTTGTTGTGAGAGGGGGACTGCTGCCTCTGGCCGCGGGCCTGCTGCGGTGAGCCGGAGTGGGGGAAGCGGCCCTGGGGGCTGGCTGACCCCCGCGACGGGTGAGGATGGCCTCGGCCGGCGGGAGAGGGAGAGAGCCGGGAGTCTCTGGCGGGCCGAGACGCGCTGGGCGGTGAGCTTCTACGCTGGCGCTGTGGGGGCGACATGGAGGGCGGCGGCGGCGTGCGCCTCTTCTGCCCGGGGGGGCTGCTGCGGCGCCTGGGCGAGCGCGAGCTGGGCCGGCGCTTGGCCCCCGGGGAAGGAGACGCCCGGCGTCTGGGTGGCGAGGAGCCCGAGGGCCGGCTCTTCTGCTGCACGGGAGACGGGCTGTAGCGCCGCTGGATGGCGGGAGAGAAGCGGCGGGGGGACGGGGAGCGTCTGCGTGGAGGAGGAGAGGGGGACCTGAGGGGAGGGCACATACACAAAAGACCTTTACATACAGCAGCAAAAGAAGCTGACCATAAGAAACAATGTGTGAGTACGCCGGGTTCAAACAGTATGAACAAACAGTATCAAATTACTTAAGACAAAGCGCACAATGTTTAGTTATAAGAGGAAGGCCTCAATCAACCACATTATTTGTTCATATAAACAAGTAAAAAACGATACATTAGGTCATGGAAAAGATAAATGATGAGAGCCATGAGGCTTAGCTGAGGGCTTCACCTGCGTCTGGGAGGGGGAGAGGGTGATCGGCGGCGTCTGGGGGGAGAAGGGGAGCGGTGGCGCCGCCCTGCTGGCAAGGGACTCCGTCTTTTCCTAGAAAGCACAAAGATGGGTTAATTAAAAACCTCTAGGAACACCTTCAGGCTACAAAGGCCCATCTTTACACAAGAAGACCTTGAAAAGATTTGGAAAAGATTTTTGAAAGACTACAGCATCATACCCGCCCACATCTAAAGTCAAGTCATGGAGTGTTTAAGTCACAGACTATGATTTTGCAAGGGATCTTGCAGGGTCACTATTCAAGAGAGTGCAACTACATTACTTTAAATTATTTCCTATTGCGCACTAGATATCAACAGGAACTTAAACGATTCATATGAAAGTCATATTGTAATATTTCCGCAGCATTATTGAATGTGTAATATACCTAATCAATAGAGTTGTTATGTCACATGGAATAGCCAACTAGTAGTTTAACAAACATAATAACGAAAAATAATTATAATTTTTTTTAAATATTTATTAAAAAAATAAAAAACGAATGTAGGCTACAGCTGTAGCATACTTTGCCCCCTCCTGTTTGGTGCTGGAGAGAGCTCAATACTGGTTTTCATTTTGTTCTCATATTTGCATGAGCCACGACTGAAAGACTTGTGATAACATCAGACATGTTTGATATTGTCTTAACGCGAAGACTATAAAAAGACTGACGTGACTCCAGTAAAACTCCCATTATTTCATTCCGACTTTGGTAATTTAGTCACTGACTGCAAGGCTGGCATGAGAAACACTAGGAGCGCCTGGGCACTTACCTGGGAGAGCCGTCTCTGTGTCGTCTTCTTGGGGAGCCGGGTGAAGGACTCCGTCGCCTCCAAGCCTCGCCGTTCCTGGCCGGAGGTCCTCCTCGGACTGGCCGTCTGGCACCTTCGTCCTCAGAGGAGGAGGAGGACCCTGAATCTGCTGCTCACACAAAGAAAAACACACACAAAAGAGAGAGTCCATGCGCGTTAGTAGGCATGGAGCCAGGGGCGTGTCTGCTGAGAGAAACACCTAGATGAAGGGTTAATGCACAACACGTCCACATCGTCCAGTACGAGACGAGAGGGGGCAGGATGGGGGGACGACACAGACACAGGCTGGTTAGAGAAGAGGAGAGAAGGACATGACGGGGGAGGGGATTAAAAGAGAGGAGAGAGGGAGAGAGAGAGGGAGGAGAGAGGAGAGCAGAGGTGGAAAAACACAAATAAAAAGGGGTGACAACCTGAAGACGACTGCTGATTCTGCCTGCGATACTGACGTCGCTGCTGCACAGAATCGGCCGTGGCCCCCTTCCCACCTTTATCCTCCTCTGAAATGCAAAGCAGTGAGCCGTCTTTTTCAGTGCCCAGGAACACACACACACACACACTCGTGCACACACAGACCCACTCACACACCAGGTGCACCCCCCCGCACAGTGAAACCATACAGCTTGACTGGAGATGTAAAAATGGCAGGTGAAAGGGGCGGGTGGTTGATTTTATCCTTGGATAGCAAAAAAATTACATTAAAGTAAAAATAAGACATGGGCCATGACTGCCTGCTCATTCAGAAACATACTTGGGCTGAAACAGACTCAAGGCAGGGGTGAGGGCATCACACATACACATGACTAAAAGAAACAGCCACGAGAAGCTGCTTTGTAGCTGAGTAACCTGGATTCTATTCAACCCCCATTAAACATAATGAACCGAGAGGGTGGGGGATATCTATTACCAAAAATGAGCGCTGGGCCTTGCTGGAAGGCTCCGATTAAAGTTAAGCTTCATGGCCAGGCCTCCAAAAGCACTTATGATGAGACAAACACACTTACCAGATTCAGATAGGTCAGAGCGCCTGTGTTTGGGGACAGGGGATGGGGACTTGTTCCTTCCAGTTGGTTTTCGTTTCGCACCTAAAGAAGAAAAACAGAAAAACACTGGAGACTTAAGGGGGGATACAGGATCACATTATCTACCCAAGAGAACTTCACCATTACACCTGGCTGTGGACACTCACTATCTAAAAACATCACAACTGCCTTTGCCACCAGACAGAAAAATAGAATTTCATCAACATAACATTGGGTACTAAATGCCTGATAGCTCTGATAGGATGCCTTCCTACTGCTACCTGAGTCTCTCTGCAGAGTCATGCCTGTGCGTTACGTGATCTCACTGGGTCAGCCGGCCAGTCTAGGCACCCACGTAACTCGAGACGAGACGCAGGATAGCTCAGGCGCGACGGATCACTTTGCAAAAAAGCTTTCAGATGCTACATTCCTTCATCCTCCCGAACGCATCGAGTTAACAGGGGACACAGAGAATAGGACTACAAGACGACGTAACACAAGATGACCGTGAGGGCAAGATAGAACTCTGGCCAGATCAAGTGCTGGCAAAACGCTCCGTACGGGCAGAGGAAGGAGGGAGAGGAAGGAGAACCAAGTCAGGAGGTCAAACACAGAGCCACAGAGAGTGGCTCATCTGCAGAGTCATGGAAGTAGCACGGAGAAGCAAAGAATAGTAATGTAGGGCATGAGAAAAACCCGGTTGAAACGGAGGGAAGAGAGAGAGGCTGTGGGAGAACAGCTCTGTGCCAGAGAGGGTTAAAGTAGCAATGAAGGATCTTTGTCTACCTGAGAACTTGCCGGGGGAGCCGGAGCTGGCGCGCCCCTTCCTGGCGTGGGGGGAGGCCGAGCGCCTGCTCTTGCCCGGGGAGCCCGCGCCGTCTGGGCCCGGGGAGGGGCGGACTCGCCTGCGCGACGGGCTGGCGGAGAGATCGCCCGGCCGAGGCAGCTGCTGCTGCTGCTTGCGGGGAGGCGTGTTGGACGAGCGCTTGGCGTGCTTCTTGTTGGGCGAGCGGGAGGAGGAGGAAGAGCTGCCTGAGGAAGATGCGGAGCGGGAGCGCCGCCTGGAGGAACACAAAGACCGACGCATGAACCCAAGAGCAAGATCAGCTTTGGAAACAGACAAATAAGAATGACTCCACACCAACGCTGGTAATTAGGATGCATACGGACATGCGAATGGCAAGATATGTGTGTGTATACTGTATGTGTACTGAGCTGTTGTCTCTCCAGCTAGGTGGAGCACTTCACTCAAGAGCAAACTAAAACTAAAAAGTAAACTAAAACAAACTAAAATCTCCAATCTGAACAACCTCAGAGATTCTGAATATACTTCCACTCCTAATGAGCATGACTAGGATTATCACTGTTTCCACGCAAAGTAAATGTACTTTAAGACTGTTAAGCTAAGCGTGCACAGAAACACACTCACTTGCGCACTGGAGATCTGCTGCGTCTGTGTCTGGGGCCGGGAGGGGGGCGTCTAGGGGGGCTTCTGCGGCGTGGGGACATGCGTCTGCGGGGGCTGGACCTCCGGCGGGGAGAGTAGGACCTGGACAAGACCGACAAACACATCCAATGGCAATGAGCTCCAGGAACACATTTTAGGCACCCATAGAAATGCAACAGGGCTCAAACGTTCTCTTCATTTGCAAGGCAAATGCTAAATAACATGACAACAAAGACGAGAATCAAAACTGCAGCAAAACGGGGGCTGACCGGGAGCGAGACCTGTGTCGTCTCCGGGAACGGGAGCGTGAGCGTGAGCGATGCCGTGGCCGGTCCCTCCGGCCGTCCTTCTCGCGCTCGCGGGGTCGTTCCTTGGGACGCTCGTCCTTCTTGACCACTGGCTCTGGGGAAGGCTCTTTGACCTCGGTGACTGAGTCCGGATTCACCACCTCTTTCACAACATCACTGAGGAGATGGAGGAAAAACAAAGCAAGCTGTGAAGCGTGACTCTGCATAGTGAAACCTAGCTGCATTATAGCACAAGCTCATCCTGATACTGAAGTACTGTGTTTCTGCAATCACTAGTCATACTGCTACAAGTGCAGAGGAACTCCAACCTGGCTTTCTAAAATATATCCACTCTAACCTTTCCTGCCAGTACTGGTTTAAGGTGTCAGTCCCTACATCTCGATAGATTCTGTTTTGTATGAAGAACAGGTTTATTGTAATACATCTGTTGCCTTGGTTACCTGGTGGAGGAAGCTTCCTGGATGAGGAGCGGTGGCTTGGAGGCCTCTGATTGGTCAGGCTCGGGCTGCGGCTCCTCTGGGGCTTTGGGCGGTGAGGCTGGGGGCGACACTAGAGGGCTGGGCTTGCG
Organism: Sardina pilchardus; assembly: GCF_963854185.1. Lineage (NCBI taxonomy): Eukaryota > Metazoa > Chordata > Actinopteri > Clupeiformes > Clupeidae > Sardina > Sardina pilchardus. The sequence continues at coordinate 14,415,277 of NC_085013.1, read as the reverse complement.
ACGCGGTGAGCGAGAGGGGCTGCGCTTGCGCTCTTTCCTGGGAGGAGAGCGCCTCCTAGGGGACGGGGAGCGGGACTTCCTCCTGCAAAGGGAGAGCAGGGAGTACTTTTCAACATGCTGTTAACCAAATGTCATACATTGCAAAAAGCACAAACTACTTCCAGTTCCAGGCATGTATAACTATCCCTGCAATTTGACGATTCACATTGTTTAGTGATAGCATAAAACGTATACATAATTAAATCTATATGTAAACAGATATATAGAGACATCTTTCTGAAACTGAACTCTCCAGGCTCTTAAGACTGGTGGTGCTGGCCCTAGCTGTGGCGCAACTGACTGCGGCACCTGCACCGCACACCGGCGACCCGGGCCCTTCCGGATCCCACCCCCGCTCTCACTTCCCGTCACTCTTCACTGTAACAATCAATAAAGGCATAAAATGCCCCCCAAAAATATATACTTAAAAGACTGGTGGTGCTCACCTCCTGGGGCTTTTGGACTGAGCTCTCTCTTTGTTCTCCTTCTTATCTTCATCCATCCTCTTCAGAGACGCCAGTTTCTCCTGCTCAATCTGCAGGACACATTTTCAAACGTCCATCAACAACTCATCACACACACTGACTGAAGGATCATATCACCGCAGAACTTGTTTAGGTCTCTAGGTACTAAAAAGACCATAATAACAATCGGCAAATCAAAAGGCACTGACCTGTCTCTGTTTGATCTCCTCTTTCTTCTGCTCGAGGAAAGCCGTGGGGATTCCGGCAATGTTCTCCTGGGCACTCAGCAGCAGCGGCCAGAGGTCCTTCATGAACTCGCGGGCGTTCTTACCGTTCAGGAACCCCGTCAGGTTGATCTGCATCATTTTACTGTCCGGGTTCTGCAACACACACAGCCGGGGGGGAGAAGAGAGGGGAGACGACACGCCAGTCAATACAGAGGGGGAACCGGCTAGGTGGAGGGGGTGGGTTCTGTCAACCACATCCCTGTTTACCCTTACAGCTTACTCAAGCTGTAGCTTGCTCTTTTAGCTACTACAATCTATTGTCCATGGAGTCAAGAATGACTAAAAAGGAGATTTAGCTTTAGAATTTAGTAGTAAATTGAGTTATTGGTGCCTTAGTATATAACCTTCATTGAACACTAAGTCAGTCTCTAGCCTAGATTCCACCCCCTTGGTTGACATTTTGTCATTGAGGCCTAAAGCCATGGCATAGCTAGCTGAGAGGAGACATAACTTGAGAATAAAACAGGCCAGCCTTTATGCATGCACTAGCACTTACGGACCTCCCCTATGGCAAACAGCTGGACCCGTTTCAAAAGATGCGATAGGAAACCCCTTGCCCTCCAGACCACATTGGGGATGGTATCCATTTTTAAGACTCAATTACCTAAATATATGCTATGCTATACAAGTCAAATATCCATCGTCTCCCCCACAATAAACTCCATTGTTTTTTTTGTTTTTTTTTATAAAAATAAAATAAAATAAACAAATAGCCACAGAACAGAGTGCATCAAAAACCCCACAAAGTAAGTACAGTCCCGGTGTCTTCAGAGTGTCCCGCGGGATCTGGGGGGGGGACGGAGCGCTCGCCACTCCTGCAGAAAGAGAGGCTCCCTTGGCTTGCTTCCGCCTCCCTACTGCTTGAGACTCAACCACCTTGAGTTTAATGTTATATCATTTATCTAAATTGCAAGAGACGAACAAGCAATAATGAGTACACAAGGCATGTAAAAAGGGGTTTATTTCAAACAACTAAGTTAAGAATTAAGAAAAAAGTGCTGTCTTCCCAACCCCCAAATGAGGATCCAAAAGGCTGACCCTTTACATTAGTAATTGTATTAATTTACCCAAAGAAAGTTCAGGATCCTATCCCTAAACCCCATACAATAAACCGGCTTGTAGTCCAAAGATGATTTAACCTAAAACATCTTGCCACATTTATCTTCCAGTAAAATAGGAGAATAATACCTTACTGCACGAGCCACACCTTCTGAAAACTTAAGCCAATACTTTTGCGTCACAATAACAAATATTGGCTCTATATATGTTGCATCCATCTCATCACGTCTGATCTCTAAAGAGGTGGGTGATGCTGATGGACACTGCATAGCATTCCAAATGGCGCTCTCATAGAATATACGGGGGCCATGAAGCAATCACGACTAGCCAGGTACAATCAGCTATGCAGTTACTGAGCAACTCAGCAGTTTTCAGGTAATACAGGAGCACAGTAATTTTTCACATATTGATGCATTACTAGGAACTGGGGACTACCAGACTATTAACTTGCAGTGCAGTGCAGCACTGGATACATCTCAGCCAAATAACTGGTGCAACCATGATATCCAAGACTATGGCGAGACCACATTTAAATGGTTCAGGCAGTGATGGTGGTTACACATTGGATGCTGTCTGTAAGACTCTAAGACAGGTAAATCTTAGAGTTTTGCAGTGAACTAAGAATGGCAATGCATGATGTTAACTGTTTGGTTTGAACAGTATAATTATCTTCTTTTTTATATATATATTAAAAAAAACAACTATGCTACTGAAATTAGCATGACTGTCCATATGTTTCTAGACCTGGCATGATGCCAACCCCTGCTCATAACTCACCTCAAAAACCAAACTTCATCATCAAGGAAGAGTTGGATTCAGTGAGACTTTGGGCTCAGGAGAGATCTAATTAGGTGTTGGTGCTATACTTCTGATGCAAGGTATAACATCCATATTGGTTCAGGCCTTTTAAATCATAAATCACATCATCATTAGAAAACTGCTGTTCAACAATGGCAACTTTTTTCATCATTATTGCAACAATCCTGTTTCATAGGATGAACTACACATAACTTTACCCGCAGCTATTCCACACACAAGGCACCAACTGTAGCAGATTTCTTGTTGGATATAAATATGTCTCAAGTCAATGCTACTCAAATGTTAGCTTCATCTCCCATAGTTATGTCACCCACCCAAGAACCATAAGGACACAAATAGCCTTATATCTATTAAGCAAAGACACAGTGGGGACATATTAAGAAGAGCCATTACCTTTTCTTCCAACTGGTTGAAAATGAACTCTATGACGACATCGTCCTCGAACCCCAGGATCTCTGTAACTCGCTGTGTGATCCAAGGCTTGATGACTTCCAGGTTGACTTTGGTCATGTCCACCTGATGGAACGAAAACAGTAATATGTTCAAAGAGTACACATATCAATTTCTTAATTGTGACCTTTCATTATGATTGTACACAATTGTGTAATGATTAAGGAATGCTCAAATAACATAGGCCTGTTCAGAAAAAAATATGTCATAACAACAAACCAGGTCTTCTGCTTTACACCAATGTTTTTACATCTTTCCACTATAATCAAATACCATGTTCAAATATTTGGAAGTACCTTACATCCCTTACTGGAAAGAACTAACTAACGCTTACACTTTGCCCCAACTTTTGTTTACCTACTATCCTATGTTTGGTGTACATAACTGTGGGATAAAACCCCAATAGAGTATCACTTAAAACAATTTGCATGAAGAATAATGAGCAAACCTTCTTTTCCAGACATTCTGCAAACTTCAGCTGTTTCAGTAATTTCTTCTGTTTATTGCTGAAGCGATTATCTTGCTCTGCACTGGTGCCCTGAGGAGATAAAAACAATGTCATGGATCACCATATCATATCAACAGTTTCCAAAAAAACACTTGAGTAACATTTGGTCATTATTTAACCAGCTGGTTAAGTTTAAAATCAACAAGATAAGTTCATTCTTGTCCGTCAGGGATTCAAGTTGAGGCGACATGAACCAAATGAAAAATGGCAGGGCAACTCTCCATCACGGAAAGTTATAACTTAACATTGATCATTGTCGTGTATTAACGATAACAGACAGAAAGACATCTCACTGCAGTTGCGCAAGTTTACAGGATAACGACCTTCCGCATATTAAGTATGGTGACGGCTAACACAACTAGCAGCTACCGTTCAGCTGTCGATTGATCAGCTAACGTTAGTCATCTTCGGAGGAAATGATGTGGCCCATCTCAAAGCATCAACACATGTATTTATGATATACCGTAGAGTTAAGTTAACGCTCTTTAGATATCAGTGTTTCTGCTGCCGGTCTAAAGTTAGCCAGACAACGAGTTAACGTCAACGTTACCATATCGGAAGACAACTCACTGAAAACAAAGTCGACTCCCTTTTTCACTACTATTTACTTACAATTCATTACCATCAAAATACAAGTCTCTATCGGTTCATAAGTTAAAACAAAATCCTGGGATCCTACCAGTGTCCTACCAACTAAAGTGCAAGGCAACGTTTCACGTTAGTGCACAGGGCTAGCAGCTACTTCGTGGCTAATCTTAGCTAGTTAGCATGTTATTGGCTAAATAATGTTAGCCATAGCTAGCTAATGTCATTGAACTATGCATGTACATGCGCTTCGATGTCTGGTTTGGATGCAACGCCATTCGACAATCCTTAATGTCGATGTTTCGGATCTCATTTCTTAACACATTCCACATCACAAGTTACTTTATTGATTAAGAAACAATATATAGATGATATGCGATGCCAGATACATAGTTAGCCCATATCGTTTAGCTACCTAACTGATTTCGTACTTAGCAGACACGGCCGCCATCTTTGAGCGTGCTAGCATAGCAAAACTGGTTGCACTGGAATGGCGCCTGAAATTACTCTTGCGTGGGTGATAACATATCATAGATTACGATTAAACATGCCTATCGATTCTCGTCTTTAATCACAGCCGCGAATTACGGTTTAAAGTTAAACAGACATTACTTACGCGGAAAAAACCCGCGTCCATCTTATCCAACAATTCTTCGCACGGGTGTGGAGAAGATGTGATTCAAATAGCCACAATGCAACGCGGTCGAAATCTAGTTCCGCCAAAAGGTGATGGGGGCGTGGTATCAAATGGTGTGTGCCTGATAGTAGGCCATTTAGGCCAATAATGTAAACTTTACATTCGTAGGCCTACATATTACTTATGCACCGACACACACGCCTGAATACATACATGCATACTTATGCACACATCTAGATATGGATACATTATAGTGTGTGTGTGTGTGTGTGTGTGAGTGTGTGAGTGTGTGCGCGCGTGCGTCTGCATGTGAAGTATTCATTATTAAGATGGTAGGCTACTCCTTTTAGGAAAAGTTTCTAGTGGCTGGGTAGCTTGCCATTCTGGTGGCTGATCAGCCAGAATAGGCTTTTCTCGGTGGGATGAAAATGAGCGAGGCCAGGGTGGGGGGCACGAAACATTTTTGGCCTGTTTGCAGAATAGAGGTCGTCTGCCAGTGCACTGGCACATACTAGAATTGTAGCCTACATTTGGCCTCGACGTGCACAACAGATTTCTAATTGGGAACCTGGCAGCTGAGACACGTTTTTCACATAATTTACTGCAGTCAAACCAGGATGAACTCACACACCAAACACCTTTTTAAATAAATAAATAAAAATGTTGGCAGTTTTAGTGTGCGGGTTCATTCATCCTGGTTTGACTGCAGTAGCCTACTTAATGCACCCACCATGGTTTGAGCTAGGCTGCAACACACGATTGACTTTAACACCCCGAGAATTTCAGCAAAATGCAGGCCTGTCATACAAAAGAACAATATCTCTGGATTTATTTCCTCTTTATTAACAGTATTTCATAGGTTTTCATGTTGTAGTGAAGAGAATAATAATGAAGTCAAGCAGCAATATGGTAAGATATAGGCCGAAGTCACATGAGTGATCCAGTTTGAGACCATATCCATCGACAGTAGCCAATATTTAGAAAAATGCTTAAAGTGAAAAAAGTCTGTTGACAATAGTTTGCTACCGAGTACAATTGTGGAGCTGCAAATAAATCTTACACCTCAGATATATACCACAAAATCCCAACACACAATATTTACCTCTGTAGGCATTAATGGGTATTTGACAAAAATAGGCTATTTAATAAATGAACATATTTATTCATTTTTCCATGAATAATGTACACTGCAATGTTGTCAATTGGCCTGTGAGTGAGGTTTGAAAGGCTTGTTTCATTTAGGCAATATCAACACAATACGCATCTGGGCTAAAAATCACACCTGTTGGAAAAGAAAGATAAAGATACAGTATTTTAGATGCGGTTATATCCTTCCAACAGCATGCCCTTATATAACATTGGGTGTCCTCCATTCCCTCTACCAGCACAGTGTTTCAGTTTCCCTCTATTGATCCATCCGTAATGTCTTATTCTGCAGTGTTGCTTTTCAGCATGTCATCATTGTGCTGTTCTCTCCTGGATCTCATTTCCAGCTGTGAGGAAGGCTATGACGCTGTGTAAGATAATTAAGGCAGAAAACCTGATGATGTGTTTTATTTATCTTCTCCCTATCACAATTAAAACAACATGAATGCAATAGTCACAACAGTATGGTTGACAGTATAGTTCCCTGAAAAAGAGTAAGGCTGCTGGTTAGAGCATGTATGAGCATTGTCTGTGTGAATGTGAATGTGATTGTGTGTTTGGGTGTGTTTGCATGAATGCGTGTATGTATGCATGCATGTGTGAGCTTGTGTGTGAGTTTCTGTGTCTGTGTGTGTTCACTGTTTTGGTCACTTCAGGGGGTTTAGCTTGAAGGTTAGGTGTTCATGAATGGTTCCCCGTGGCTGGAATATCCCTGGTGTGATGGGAGTCCTGATGTGAGTATAGGAGTCCTCATTAAATAAAAGGAGGTTTGGAGTGGTTTGTGTGTTTGAGTGTGCCCCTCCTTGCACTCTACTGGAAGTGTGACTTAAAGGGAGTTGTTGGGAAGTGAAGTCTCTGTTGACTGCGCCTGCTAGCTGACTGGAAGCCCAGCATTGGTCCTCTTGTCACGGATAGAGCAGATCATGTCTGTAACGAGTTCCGGAAGCCCGTAAGCCGGCCGCCAACCCCAGTCTCTTCGTGCATTGGAGTCGTCAAATCGCACAGGCCAGCTGTCCGCTGCAAACAAGGTGGAACAACAGAAACAACCATTCATTTCCAATGAATTTTTTTATCAAATCTAAATGTTACTGCATTCCTGATAATTGAACAAAGAAGGATAGTCAGTTCTTAAACAAATAAACCATAACAAATTGTCCATCATGCTGTTGCAAATCTATAGTCAGAGAACTGTGAAACTCTTGTTTGTGTTTATAGACAAATGTCCTTGTAAACAAACACTAATGTGTTCTCTATTCTATTATTTTGTATTAAATTTTAACAGTGACATTTGCTATATGGATCTGACAAACCATTGGCAAAACAGTGATTGAAAGTGAGCTCCAGTTGGATGCAGTTCATTCATACCAATAGTCTGGCGGACTGAGTCAGGGTTGTAGGTGACTTTCAGGTGGGGTAGGTGCTTGCGTATTTCTTCAGCTACTTCCTCTGGGGTGAAGCTCATGGCAGCAATGTTGTAGGTGCGCAAGGACAGCTGACATTCAGGGGCCTGCATAAACTCCACTGTGGCACGGTGGCAGTCAGCAATGTGCATCATGGGAAGACGCGTGTCCGGTCGCAGGTAACACTCGTAATGGCCTGTGCTGAGGGCATCATGAAAAATCTGGACAGCGTAGTCTGCAAAACACAGAAAGTATGTAGGGAAAAAAAGCACCGAGGACATGCCCTTCTCATAATGGACATGGGGTTACCTGTTGTTCCTCCTCCAGGCTTGGTGTTAGCTGAGATGACACCAGGGTAGCGTAAGCAACGGAAATCCAATCCATACTTGTGATGGAGGTACTGATCAAATTAGACAAAAACAAGATGTTATTCTTAGGACAGAGGGTACATTTATTTTTGTGTCTTTGCATCTTCAACAGTAAAAATATGCCACTTAGGCCTCATGATTCTTAACAATATTGTTATCAAAATTAATCTCACATTTTTATTAAATCTACATTTGTGGGATTTGCATACTGAGGAAACAAGATCAGCATACCACACATTTGACTAAATGATTGAAGACTATATCCATTCATCTATTTGTTTCTATGTATGTTGTTTGTGTGTTTGTTGGGAAAGGGGGAGAGAGAGAGAGAGAGAGAGAGAGAGAAAGAGAAGGTCACCACAACCCTCACCTCCCCCATCAACTCTCCATGAACTTTGGACACTCCATAGATGGTCCGTGGCCTCTGGACACACAGGTCAGGTGCAGGGTCACGGGGAGACGATGGTCCAAATGCTCCAATGGTGCTTGGGACAAAGAGACGCAAGCAGTTCTCTAGCGCCAGGTCCAGAACATTATGAAGGCCTGAGGGTGAAAAGGGACCAGAATTAATAAATGAATAACCATTTTTATTCTAGAATCTACCAAATCTTGGGACTGGCAACACAGACAGCGGGCCCTAAAAGGCAACGTGCAAAGAGTTTTGTCCATAAACTAAAACTTTTGAATGTTGATGTTGGTGAATTGAAGCATTGAGCTGACTCATTGATATTTGTGCCAAGGATCTTGCACATGGTAAAATGTGCAAATAGATTTCCAATAGTTATTAAATTAGCATTAGTGGGACTTAACACTTTAATTGCACTTTCATTCAAATTATGGCCTCACATGTGCCACATGTTATTTTGAATTTCCTGCGGCAAACATGATTATCAAATATTCACACCACCAAGACTTTCCTCCAGAGAGGGATACACGATTAGAGGTAACAAACAAGTTATGCAACTATCTAACTGTCAAGGGAAACGAAATTACGCCATTTCATGTAAATTGTTGTGTAAAGTATTGTATTGCATGTAGCTTGCATGTAGCATGTAGCTTAGGGAGTACAATCCCAAACATATGTGACCAGATCTCAATCACGAAAAGTAAAAAAACATTGAGCTCCTCTACCTAGTGCTAATTCATAGGTTTCATCAGGTCCCTTTACACAGGTGTATTAATCAAGCACCATGCAGTCTGCATTGATAATCAGGGTGCTTGATTGTATACACCTGTGGAAAGGGACCTGATGAAACCCATGAATAGCTAACTCCTTGTGATGACTATGAAATGCACTTATTGACATAATATTGTAGGCCTTCATTTACCATTACACAAGCCTAGGCTTGCTAAGACCAGACCAATTCTCAATCCAATTTTGATTTGGATCCTATCCATTCAGTTTTGACTTCCATGGGGTGTTATCAAGTTGGGACATTAAACTTTTAACAAATTCTGTCGGAAGTATGTGTATGTCAATTAAAGCTACAGTATATATGCTGTTTGGTATTCTCTTAAAGAAAATAGACTGCCCAGGTAATTTAATTCTAACACGATCAACATCAGCTATTGGTTTATAAAAAGTGCCATAACAGTGTTCCTCTGCCATTGTATTAAGCCAATATAAAACATGTGCCATCCAGCTGGAATAAAGCCCCCCACTCATCAGATACTGTAAGCGACTCTGATTGGTCTGTTTGAATGGATGAGGAGCCAGACAGATCTGTAACTGTAACTGTAACTGGCTCAGACCTGTGTGGTTCCTAGGCTACCATGAGTCAATTTAGGTTCAAAACTTGTGTAGCATCTAATTGAGCAACATTTCTCAAACAATATTCTGACCTGTGATGTTGATGGTGCGTGCTAAGGCCACGTTGGCCTCCCCCACAGCACTGAGCAGAGCGCTGTAATGCACCAGCCATGTGATCCGGTTGTTCACCACCAACTCCCTCAAGTTCTTGTAATCCAACACATCAGCGTAGACAAATGGCCCTGGTCAGATCAAGAGAATGGGGAAGATATGTGGAGGGGGACATGGTAGGGCAGGACGGGCAGGGAAGGGTCATGAGACTGAGGTGTCGTGAGAAGTGGACAGAGACAGTGGTGTGGTGAGACAGATGAAAGAATAGGCAACTCTTCAACATGCTTGTTCATCCTGCTGCTCAATATAATAACTACATTTATTGCAGATGATCAACATAATGTAGTGACAGAGAAATGTCTTGACCTAGAGTAAGTTCCAGCAGGCGTTCAATGAAGTGGGCCGTGTTTGACTGGCAGGATTACAGGATCACCTACCACTGTTGAACACCTCCAGGGGGGGCTTCTTGATGTCCGACAGGATCACATTTTCCGTCCCGTACTGTTCCCTGACACAAGCACAAGTGATTCATTTAACCTATAGCAATATAGTTATACTATCACATAGCATCCCATGTAAACATTACCAGCAAACCGCACACTATTTTCATAAACCAAAACAAACACAGGGACAATAGCATGAGTGGAAGCTTGAACAGAAAAGTTCATAAAAAGTGAGACTGACAGACCATACACAATTCTGACGTTAGATAAATGCATGTTGCCTGACCTAGGCATACATATAAACCAAAACAGACAACAGTTATTCACCATTTTTAACGAACCTCAGCATTTGTGCCAGTCCAACACCAAGTTGCCCTAATCCACCTGCAGTCAATAGAAAATTGTTGCAAAGTAGATCAAACAGCATAAGATCACATTTACACATTTAGCTGATGAATACATGTATTCATGTTGTACTAAAAAACAGCTTGGCTGCTATCTGTGATCTGGGTTAAACAAAACAGAATGTGTTGGCCTCTGCCTCAACTGGGCTTAAATCCACACCCTGTTGTCACTACAGAGCTTTATCCAAAGACAAAAAACTATGCGAGCTATTCATCTCCCGGAGGTCATTCGTTGCTGCTATTATGGCCACACTTTGTTTGTCCCTGCCTATTGTGATGAAGGGAAAATAGCGGTGTCTCTCTCTAGTCAATGAAAACAAGCAAAACTCACAAATTAGAGAAGGAAATTAATAAACTGACAATGTCAACACATTGATATGCACTGACTTTTTTTGTTTTTGTGTAGGCTACTGTTAAAAAGACTTAAACCAAAAGAATGCATTTCACCTGTGATGAGGACCCGAGGGCTTTCTTCAGGAGGAGGAGGGTCGGAGGATTCCTCGTTGTTACACTGATTTATCTGCCGCGGAGACCAACTCATACCACGTACCGGCAGATAAAACAAACCGCCTCTGTTACCGCATCCGTGACACAGCGAACCGAGAAATGCCATGGAGGGCAAACAGATCCGCACAGCCGGTAGCATGCCGAGATGCTGTCTCTGAGGGAGGAAAGGGTAATTTTGCCTTGTCACTATGGTGGTTTTGTATAACTTGTTGTAGCCTACAATTGTTTTTGTTCACCCGTTCATTCATCTCTCAATGGTCAAATGCGGCAGCCTAAATAGAAAGAGTGAATACAGCCAGGTAAATGCCCTGGCCGTGTCTACTTTCAGACAAATACATACACTAACACAGACATGTTTATTAGCCAACTTGATAATATAGACAAACGTAATAAAATGCAACCCACCTGAAGGCTGACAAACACTTGAAATCCTTCTCCGTGTCAACCACGTTCTGTCCAAAATCTAAAAGATCTCATAAGGTCGCACGGTGACTACTAAACTAATTTAAATAAATAATGGCGATAAAAAAGGATTTCATGGTATTTAACCGTTAGAATTAAAAGATTACTCTCCCATTGGTCACCGATCGTGCGGATCGAGCGACCATTGGACAAACAAGCGGCCGAAGAGTGTCATGCTGGGATGTGTAGTTTCATGTATCCTAGTGACCATTCAAACCCTCTTGTTGCACCATAATACACGACTACACTGTCCAGCAAACATGCTGACTGGCTGCTCCAAACGGATTTGTATTGTATGCTGTGGTTTAGCTGAGTTGGGCTTTTGATGTGGCATGTGTTCCTGAGAGGGCATTAGATTTTGTGCTGAGTTCTTTTGGCTACCACGTTTTCAGTCAAAATAAACATTTTACCTCAGTTCTTTTGGCTGTCTTGCTACTGTTTGAAATGAGAAGCTCCCTTGAACTTGCCTTTTTCATGTTCTTATCTCACTGAAGTGAACTAATTTGTTACAAATTCAAAAATGTACAGCTATTATAGGCCTAAATATTTCAACTAGATTAGGGTATATTACAAAAGTTTAACAAAAAATGTAGTTCTCAAGATAAATGGTTGCTGTTCAGGGATGACAGTAGGCCAAGGAATAGGCCTCCATCAACTAAAAACAATGTTGATCTACTTTTGTCACCATTCCAAGTTGAGCAAAATACATAACTGAGACCTCTAGTGGGATAAAAAGGGAGCAGTCTTGTTTGGCACAAGAGATACTGTACATTTGTTGTGAAGCACTTTTAAAATATGAAATATTTTAATTATGGGCTAGCCAGACTCAAATATATTTACAGCAGTTAAAGAAAATATGTTAACGAAATATATATGATATAGAATACATCATTTGACAAATGTAGACTATACTGTATGTGCCTGTGACAAGGACTTGTGCTCACATTCACAGGGTTTGAAGTGCTGTCAAAAGTCAATAATCCAAAGCTCTTCTGATCCCCAAGCTTGATCAATGTCTAGTCTGCATTTCCTCCACACTGTCCTTTGTGAGACTGATTATTTCAAGCAGGCATCTGTAAGACACTTGATGCAGTGATGACGTGGGCCTGTTCAGTACATCTCAGCCCCTGCCACTGTGGTGTGTCACAATGCTCAAGATCTCCTCCCGCACCTCCTCCATGTTCTGGGTATGATCCGTCCACCTCTGGAACAACCCTATGCAGAAAATGGCAAAATGGTTTCCCCATGTAAAAGGTTCAGTGAGAATCCCTGAGAAACGCAGGGGAAATTCTATAATACCTTGGAAGAGAAGATTTTGCCTGTCTGGACACCGATAACAACACCACACACACATATTTGAACCAGTATCCAAAAGACTCAAATACTAATAATGATTAATTGTTGTTGTTACTGTGCTGTACTGTTGTACTGTGCCATACTATGGCTGTTGTAACTTTGGTTAACCTACCCAATGAAATAATAGAATTGTCAAGCTGTCATCACTGGACATCAAATGTAAGTCACTGTGCCTGATTAATGTAAATGAATGAAATGGCACACAGGCATTTTGAAGACAGAGTGAGTCTTGACCTACCTGCCCAGAGGTGCAGTGACTGGGGCTGCACAGAGGGCCAGATAGCAAGGTCTGTCGGTTCGTACAGCGGATTGACGTAGTTCTCCCTCTCACTGGACCTTAACAGGAACTGGAACAAGCAGTGTGTCCTGTCTTTCACTTCAAGTAGACATCTGTGGATAAAGACAACGAGGAAAAATTCCTGAGGCTTAATACGCATGAGTTCTGCTGGAACAGATCTCTTGATCTCCTGAAGCATTTAGGCCTATGCTTTCAGACTACTATATTTGTCGCTCTGAATGATAGTTTGTTTGTGACTGCTGGCCCCAATTGCAAACGCGGAAATGCAATCCCTTACCGTTCTTGTTCGTTGTTGCAGAGGAAGGTCCCAAAGTCGGAGGCATAGGCCTCCTGGGCTAGCCGCAGCAGCAGCGGCTCGCCTAGCTCCAGGGCCAGAGGAAACTGGCGGCCCAGCTGCCATACGCAGTCCAGCAGCAGCAGGAAGACCGGAGCCTCCTGCCTCAGACGGGCGTGGGAGTAGGCCGAGCGGGCACAGCGCAGCTGGAAGGGATGACCTGCCTGGGACGGGAAGCGGCCACACATACAGACACACCGAGTGGCTCGTGTTTAATGCCAACCTTTCTGAACTGAACAGCCAATCAAACGACACCCCTCTCTTGCATGCTTGCTGAGGCGACGTGTTGATTGAGTGGAATTGTTTATAGCCCAGTCCGGACCTCTATATTGAAAGAGCCAGGACTGTCTGTGTACAAACACCATAGCTTATTGAGCGCACTAACTGAATGGACAGTCAAAGGACCATGAATAGCAATTAGCTGAATTTGACAAAAAAAAGTGTATGGGATTAGAATCCCAGTCTGCCCCTATAAACTCAAACATGCAAATGAGTGGCTATAAAAAAATATTGCCGTTATTTTCATAATTGTATGGGTAAGTTCAGGATGCTTACCTGTACCCACTCCCTCTCCAGCAGACAGAGGAAGCCTTTCAGTGTGCGAGACTCTGGGTCCAGTATCAGCTGAGCCAACATACACACTAACAGGGTGGTGTCGGTGCCTTCAGAACCATGGACCAGGACAGAGTGGCCATCCCTGCTTATGAAACACGACAAGGGTAACACAGTTCAGAATTGAGTTAAAGCAGACAAACCTTATTTATGTGTAGCTTAATTTACTCTACATATCAGTTGTGACTAAAGGCTGTTCATATTTTCAATCAACAACCAATCAAATTACACCCCTTCCATCCAGCATGTGTTGACTGGTTGGGATTGTAGATGACTCAGCCATTGTGTCTGTTTCAAAATTAGACGACTGTTAGGAGCAATGGAATTACAATCGCAGACTGCTACTTTAAAGAGTTTGTTATTAACCATCCAGAAAAATCGAACTGAATGAAAACACTGCTGAGTATATTATATTAGGTTTCAAAATCATTTACATATTATATGAACAGTATAGGCTACTCTGCTCTCAATGCTGTGGGCAGCTCCACTGAGTGTGCTGAAGCCTCGTCCATTAGAGGCATGTACTGTAAGTGCTGCCCCTCCCAACTGTCCTACCATAAAGTTCCATACGGCTCTGGTTCCAACCATTCTCTAAGCCAGCTGATTCTATTTAGCTCAGCCAGATAGATGCGCTAATTCATGACACCACCTATGTTAAAAATGATGATGTTCTGTTTAATGGTCTAACTCCACAGTGTACTACACAATTCATAGACTTTTCACACGATTTCAGGAAGAAGTCGTACTATACAGTCTTTCCAAACAAATATTCGATTCTGATTTATAGGGTCTCTACAGATACAGTGAGTACATGTTCCCACAGTATATTGTGAATGATTATTACTGCTTTATAAGTTGTTTAAAAATGTTCAGATGTATCATTAATGCTTTCCAATCATGAAATGATACACCACAAAATGCTTCATAATGCACAGAAATCCTACAACCATACCACCAAATATTTTTTTGCAAAATTAAAAACATATCAGTCCATTAATATGGGTATTAGTCATGGCTTGACTTTAATACTACAACTGTGACTGTGCTACTTCAGAAGCACTTTTATATATTTTCCATTGTCAGTATGACTGTAGATTAGAATTTCCTGTCAAACAAGACAGCTGAATCATGGAATGACATATTTCAAATAAATGTCAATGCATAATATTTTTTTGTTAAATCTGTGGGCTGTTTCGAAATGGCTGTAGTTATGTTAAAACTGTAGGCTGTAGTTATGTTAAAACTGTAGGCTGTGTCAAAACCCACACACTGAAGGTGGGCATCATGTTGTCTGCTCTAGCATGACCACAGAATATCCTTCCTTGCAACTGTAATATAGAGGAGCCCTGTTAAATCGCAGCCTGTAATGCACACATAATGTACCTCATGAGAAAATGAATGCGTTGCAATGGGAGTGAGATTGTAATTTTGGAATTGATGGCATATGAACAATGAGGGTACAGGTGGATACAACAGCATATGTGGTATATGTGGTATATGGTGGGGTGAACATGGGTAAAGTGGGACAATGGGTAAAGTGGGACAGCTAAGCTTTTTCATATATATCTCCAATGTAGTTATGACTTGTCTATTAAAACATATTGCCAAAAGATCTCTAGGATGTAAGGGGTTAAATAATATTGGCAGTGTGGGTGTGATGTCATATGCGGGGTTGTGACCAGACTACTTTCAAAGCCAGGAGCCCGAAAAACAATGATAAGTCAAATGACATAGGAATTTGAGGCAAATTGTGTTAAGTCCAGCAAATCTTAAATGTATATGTTAAGCCTACAAAGTTGTTTTCATATGTAATGTGACTACGTTAAGTATCAAAATAATGAAAAAAAAAGTCATTTATTTGATTAAATGTTTTAATTAGGGGCAAATTTCCTGCCGTCCCACTTGACCAGTAGTGTATTGGTAAAGTGGGACACACCTATATTGTCAAAGTGGGACAGTGTAATATCCAATGGGAACCATTTTTTTCATGGGAATAAAAATGGAAACATTAACATGTGTTTTATTTATTATGATTTATTATTAGTATTTAGCATCATTATTTAGTGTTATTCATTTTATAGATCATACAATCATGTATGTTAGTGAGCTAGCTAGTAATGAGAGCTAGCATGCTATTTGGTAATGAAAATATGTACATTCAAATGAAAACTAAATTAAAATGGTTTAAATCATAAAATAGGAGCAAAATATTAAGTTAATTAAAGGTTTACGATGCAAAATAGCACTTTTTTGGGCCCTGTCCCACTTTACCAATGTGGGGGTGTGTCAGTTGAGCTTTGAAGGAGTTTAATTCTGTCTGTGTCAATGATTACTTAATTATAATGATTTGATCATGTAAAGGACAACCTAAGCTTTCCAAAAATAACTTATATTGATATAAAATATATTAGAGTGTTTGCGATATAGGGCTGAGAAGTTGGATTTTCCAAAAGTGTCCCAGTTTACCCATGTTCACCCTATGTGATTCAGCATGCATTCAAATTCCTGAGTAAACAATGGCAAATAATTTGCCTGGAAGCCAGCTTGAATTGACCAGGGTGGGAAATTCGGTCTGGAGTCGCTCCATTGAGAAGTCTATATGGCCAATTAAGAAGTATTCGGGCCAATGAAATTGCTTGGGCTGGCTTTATATGATGATGATTAGTTGAGTAACAATGAAGCATTTGATTTTGTATGCAACAAAATCACTGTAATGTTTAGATTCCGCAATCATGTTTGTTATACTGTACAAGATATTGACAAAGATAAGAGAAGGTTGAAACACGCCCCGTAATCAAATCCAAATGACGTGTTACCAGACTCAAATTCTGATAAGAATTCATGTCTGGCTACACCAAGCTAGCAAATAATGATAGCTGGATTTCAGTGTGCAAACAACATGAACAATCTTTTGAAGCTGTTCTCTCACCTCTCCACACATTCTGCCACCAGCCCTGCTGTGGACAATGCACTGTGGACATGGGAGAGCCACTTGGAGTTCTCCAGCTTACTGAGCCACCGGTCCATGCTGTGAGACTGGTCTCCACACGCTTCAACCAGCTTTATAAGGCTCTCCTGGAGGACCTTACCCCTGTGGAAACACATATACATGCTGACAGGCATACATATATAACATGTAGTAGATATGTGTACACACACACACACACACACACACACACACACACACACACACACACCCACATGCATGTACTGTATATACTGCACATACATGCATGCAGGCTTAAATATGCATACATGACATGTGAACACAAGCACGCACCCACGCACACACACAAACTCAAGTAAACTATAACTTTCCCATCAAAAACATAAAAAAAATGATCCATCAAATTGTCCATCAAATGCATTAAGACATTACTGGAGAAAAACACAGACCTCTCCATGTGCCGATGGAGTCTCTTCCATGAGTTATAACAGGACTTGGACTCAAAGCCGCCCCCCGTCATCCTGGCCTGTTGGGCTTGCTGGGCAGAGCGGGTGTCTATGACGTAAGCTCTTTCTGCCCCGTCCATCACAGCCTGGAGGAAGAGCTCGTCCTCTTTACAGCGTTTCCTATTGGCCCCCGTCAGCGGCTGGCTGCTGCGCACAATCACCTGGGAAGCGGAAAGAAATCCAAACATCAAAACACCACATAAACACAACTTTAATTCCTTAAATATTTCGACTGAGATATTTATGACTATGAGAGGCTAACAAAGTGACATATCCTGTGCTGTGTGTCACACGTCATTATGTGCTGCTGTTTACCATGCCATTTTTCTGATGGTAGTAGCTGAGCACTGGGAAGCGTCCTCCCTGTCTGAAGCGGGCAGCCTTCACCAGCATCTGGTCATCTACACACTGAGGCACGATGACAGCGGGTGGATATGATGGACAGACGGAGTAGTCCGAGTTGACATTACTCAGCCTCCACTTGACCTGCTGTTGTCAGGGTTCAATTGCAAAAGACAGTATGAGAGAAGACAGAGGAAGTGTATACATTTTTAGGGGAAAAAGATAGAGCTATTTTGCTATCTCAAATCAGTAAGTCTAAGATGTGTAATTAACAGCTATATGTCTCTAATCAGTAAGCTTTTTTTTCCCTTTTTGGTGCCTAAAAATAGTTTAATAGTTGTCGATCTTGTAAAATACTCTCTAATTCAGGTCGACCTACATGTGAAGGGTTCAGATGCAAAAGCCTCTAAATCCGTCTGACCACTTTTCTTTTAAATGAGCATTTTGTATTAGGCTCCTGAATTAACTCACACTATATGTGAAGAGCATTCACTCACCATCATTATCTCATTTTTGACAAAAGTGGATTTAGAGGCTTTTGCATCTGAACTCTTCATGTATTAAAACAGTTTTGGTTTTCTGAATACCACTGCTCTAAAAATACAATCTTTACTAAAACGGAACGGATGTGACGCTGACTGTGGGTTGCAACAGATGACACACTTTTTCACTTCCTGTGACAAACGAAGCCATGACAGTTTGAGTTTGTGTGTGTGTGGTGGTACAGTAGTGGTGGTGGGGGAGGTTTGTATGAACACATTTGTGAGCATAAACTTACCAGAGCCCCTAACTGATTATAGTGCTTCTCTAGAGTTGATAAGCCCCATTGGTCATCTAGACTAAGCCAAGATGGTCTATAGAAGAATGGGTACATTTCTGTGACATTGTCCAATGAAGAAAGCGCCTACAGAGGACAGCAAAAAATACAATGAGTGGAATGTGTGTGTGTATGTGTGTGTGTGTATGTGTGTGTGTGTGTGTGTCTGTGTCTGTGTCTGTGTCTGTGTCTGTGTCTGTGTCTGTGTGTCTGCGTCTGTGTGTGTGTCTCTGTGTGTACGTACACCGTAAAATTCCATTGAAAAGTGCAATAATTTTATCTACGCTAATGTTGCCACCAGTTAAAATGCATACTGAATATCTAGCATACCTCAATGGATCTGGCCACATTCAGGCATTCCTCCATGCCTGGAATGTCCAGCTGAAGAATGCATAAGTCCTTACATTTAATTGTGATGGTGCCAGAGGATCCCACCACCCTACGAGGGAAACACAAACAGGCATAAAGCCATGCAGCACAGTGGAGTTCAGCTCACTGCCATGCCCTGAGCTCAGTGTCCCTCTGGCTGGGGAAAGCTAAAGAAGCAAGGCAGACAGACCAAACACAGAGTCTGCACTGGGTGGGGTTTCAGGGACAGTAAAGCCCCTGGCCTGCTCTCTCCCAGAGAGAAGCTGCCGTTTATCATCGCCGCTCCAAACAACGACAAAGAGATAGATACACAGACAGAGAGAGAGAGTGAGAGAGAGAGAGAGAGAGAGAGAGAGAGAGAGACTGGTTTGTGAAGCTGGAAGCACGGTGCAGGTCAAATACTGTGGGATAAGACCTGATCTGCAGACATTCAGGCTCTCGTTAATGAGATGAAAATATTACCTTTATGAGGAACAAACACCATAAGCTACTAAATCTATGATTTTTATAGGCCTAGTTGTCCTCGCTGTCACTGCTAAATGGTGATTTAAGTCAATTATATTTGAACAGCAACAAATGATAACGGGGGAATTTTCAAAGGTAATATTTTCATTTGCTTTGCTTGTCAGCTGCTGTCAGAGCACACAATAAGTAGCCGTATGCGCACACACACAAATACAAGCTCTCACACAGACACACACACAAGCTCTCTATCTCTCTCTCTCTCTCTCTCTCTCACACACACACACACACACACACACACACACACACACTGCTTCACATGGCATGGGACTTGCAAACACATGGCCAATTGGTCAAACCTGGTATTTGAGCCTGTCTTAAGGCTGTGGCTGGAATATCCCAGCAGGTTCTCCACACTGATAAGGAGGAGGGAGAGTTGATGTTACAGTGGATAAGAAAGAGTTTGGATCAGAATGGAATAGAAATAGACCTCACACCCCAAATAATTGTAATAGTATATTTATCATCTATCCATAACAGCCATATGCTGAATGGCTATGTAGCCAGGCTTATAAGAAGTTGTTGCTGTTAATCTCTCAGGTAGCCTATCTCATGCAAACACTGATAGGCTAGGTGTTTTTTGTGCTGCCTACTTCCATTCAGGGTCGTTCTTTATTTTGCAGCTGTCAAAAAGTTTGAATTACAGAACACATTAGTTTACAGTGTAATCAATTTCTTGTGTTTTAGTTCATAAACGTGAGCATTTTTTTTCTAGCTGAAAGGATTTCCAGCTAAACAGACGAAAGTTACCAAACCATTGAAGATAACTTGATCCCATAACCAAGACCCCCATTGTAAGTCACTTCAGTCCACTCACCTTTTCTCGATGGCATCGATGTTTCTAAGCAATAAAAGAAGTTGCCAGGTGCTGTCTCCACTCCTGTCAGAGAAAAGTAGGTGGTGGCCAGTCACGCACAGTGTCCCTTTCATCGGCGCGTGGAACGGTTGTTTCAGCACAACATCTTCAACGTTTGCTGTTTTAATATGTTCTGAGAATTCCATTGACTCCACAAACAGGTGAGCATACACACAGTAAAGAAGAGTTAGCCTGCTTTTGGAAGAATTGAAAGCGACGGATAAAGACACCTTCCGCTATTGCCCACAGTGTAATAGCCTGAGGCTGACAACCCCCAACTCTGTCTGGCCCACGACGTAGAGGTGTTGGAACTTGAAATGTTTTACAATAAATTCAATATTTTTCGTCTTCCGTGCAAATGGATCACACCGTTCTTTTCCGCACTTGCATCACACCTCGGTTTGTTCTCCAGATAAGAGACGTGGCCCATAAATAGAATTCCACTCGTTATCTTGGACATTTCTGCTACCATATCGAAAGTGCTCAGCATGCCCAGTGTTTGCGCAGGCGAACCCTACAGAAAAAAATCTCAAATAACAAAAGAAGGAAGTGAGCTCGTTTCCTCACATAGAGAAGACTCTAAACCAATGTCCTCGCCACCAGAAACATCTTGAAGTAGCCTAACAGTCCTTTATTTATTGCATAATGTTACGTTATATTACGTTAATGTAGCCAGTGTGACCTTTCACTTGAATAGTGATCATGATGTGGCAACATAGCCTACTGTAGGATGTTGCATTTTTTATGATTACACTTCAAATTTGGTCTTATCTCCCTCTGGTCTGCGTTGGTTATAGCACCATAGGCTATAGGCCTGTACATTCCACACAATAATACTTCAGTTATAACTTTACTTAACCTATGGTTACGCACGCAGCACACTTCTGGCTGGCTTGACAGCGGAACTGCTGCATAATTTCCTCCTTAGGTTTGCTTAGCTCACTCTTGCATGCAGCTGCCACACCCACTGTTTATATTTATCATAACCGTAAGCCACACATCCACCTTTGGCACACATTGTTGTGCATGCAGCCATGCAATTGTGTATCATATTGATTCAAAGATGTACACACAACATATTTTCCGCAACTAAATGAAATGAAACACTTATGTAAGATTCTCTCATCTTGAAAAAGGAACTCTGGATATTCATAGTGACCATTGAGTCCTTGGTTACCTTTCTGACCAAGGCCCTTCATCCCCAATAACTCAGTTTGGCTAGGCGGACAGATCTAAGAAGACTGTTGCTAGTTGCAAAAGTTTTCCATTTGAGAATGATGGATGCTACCATGCTCCTGGGCACTTTGAATGCTGCAGAAATGTTCTCGTATCCTTCCCCAGATCTGTTTCTTGACACAATACTGTCTCGCACGTCTAAGGACAATTCTCTCCTCCTTGTTATTTGCTTTTCACTCTGACATACGCCGTCAACTGTGAGACCTTATATAGACAGATGTGTGCCTCTGCTAGTAATGTCCGAATTCATTTAGGCACAGATGGACTCAAATCAAGTTGTAGAAGCATCTCAAGGACCATTGATAAGAAAGCATCATAACAAAGTTATGTCAGTCTTTTAGTTTTTAGAAATTTAGATTTTACTTCTTTCTAAGACAAATCAGAAACATTAAATAATGTGGAAAACTTCAAAAGTCTGAAAACTTTCCAGTTGTTTGCGTTTACACAGGCTACGCCTCACCCTACATCCCACGCCACACCCCTCTCAGCCCTTCCCCACTTTAGCTTGAATTATTTTATTATTATTATTTACACGTTGATTGATTTATTTATCTAGCCCTAGTTTACAGTTATAGCCAATTTGTTTACTATTTGTTTGAGTTCTTTACAACCTAAAATTGATAAAAAATTTTTACCAAGTTGTAGTTCTCTATCCACCCACTTGACTGATGTCTGAGTGCCCATGAATGATGTTCCATGAAACTGTGGCCGGAGCTCTGATTATCAGTGACAAGTAGTTTGGCTATCACCAGACTAAGCTTAATTGTTTTAAGATTGAACATTAGTCTGGGGAGTTTGCACTGTATTTCTACTGCACAAGAGGCATATCAATGGGCATAGTTAATGACTGTACGCATTTGGAGAGCCCTTCAATCAATCAGACCAATGATGCAGGGGTGTTGGATAAGTTCCAGTTAATGTGGACAGGAAGCAGGAGAGATGTGCAAATTCCTAGCCTGAGCTGCAGGACGAAATCCAATAGCCGGCAGGTCGGGCTTGGTTTACCAGTTGAAGTTGAAACTACATCAGTATTAATAAAGTATCTATCTATCTATCTATCTATCTCAAGACCTATAATCACTTCCTTGTACACGGAAAATTGCATAAAACCATGACCACCACAAAAGTGCTGTTCTACTGTATGCATAAAGATGATGAGGATGATGAGGATGACGAGGATGATTATTATTATTATTGAATAGCGGTCCTCAGTCTAAGTTATGAGTATGCATGAGCTCATATGAGATTTCTCAAATAAAAATCAGGGACATTTCTTGAAAAGAAAAAGCTTTTTTTAGCGTAAGAGTCTTGCAGAGTTTGCCAAGCATACTCAAATTGTCATGGAGCGCTGTGGCCAGCAGAGGGTGATGGTGTCTTTACAGTTGGTCTTATGCATGTCTGTGACTGAGTCTACTGTGTACTGAGTAGATGTCAATGATGAAGTTGACATATTCATTGTCGACGTTGCATTGCGCATGCTATTTTATGTTCTTATAGTAGAATACTGAACTAATTTAGCTCACGAGAAGACTGGCAACATATTTTACTTTTACTAAAAAAATTAAATGAAAAGGAAATGAAATGGGAAAAAATATTCTAATTATTTTTGTTTAGCTGATTTGATATAGTCAGTAGCCCTAAGTCTCCTTTTTTTGTCCAGCAAGGCTCTAGCCAAAAGTGATGAAGGTTAGCCTAAAAATCATGGGGGAAAGTCGCTTAACTTGTGATATGGCACACTGGTGTGACATTCATGTTTGGGGAGTCTAGTTTGAAGTAGTCATGTGTTCTTATTTTTAGATAATCTTCAGCCCTATATGAAAATGTATCCTGAACTCCTGTACACACGCCCACGCATTTAATTAGGATGGGCGGTCACCATATTCCCTGTCGGTAGGCGATATAAATACAGCTTACATCCATTTGTAAACTCTGAGGCTGAGCTACTATTCACAGGTCTGCACAAGACAAGGCACGGATTGGTTGAGAAGCTTCCCAAGTTCTTTACTTTCCCAAGTTTCTGACTTTCACTGCTGCTCAGCGCCTGTGATCCAGGATGGAATTCAAAGAACTAGGTGGTGATGACATCTCCGAAGGAGAGACGGAGGATTTAGACAGCGTTAAGGCGCTCACTGAAAAACTTAAATTGCAAACACGTAGACCATCATATTTTGAGTGGAAGGAACGATTGGAAAGCCGGCCTTGGAAAGAGAACGCAGACGTTTCAAACAGTGAAGATACGGACGAGCAACCAAGCCCGATTGAAGTTTCCATAGATGAGAATTCAGATCCAACTGTTCGGAATATTTGTGGTTTTGAAACTATCGACGATGCCTTGTCTTGGCTTCGGAGTGAACTGGTGAGTATCCTGCCTTTTTACCTGTGAGAGAATGAATCACATCGCAAAGCTAAAGTGAACTGCTTTCCTAAGCGATAAGTCATTTTTATTGTTACGATATTATCATCATACATATCATTTGGAATTAATTTATGATACCCTTGTAGAATCAGGGCTGTGCGCAAGTGTATGACTCATTTTCCATTGAAGAAAGCCGTCTCCATCATGGTCTTTGCGTTATAATAGGCGAAGTCATTATGTAAATGCAGAAGATAAGCCAGCATCAGAGATGAAAGCATTTACCTCAAATTATTCTCATCTCCTTTGGCTCCATTGTGAGGGGAGTAAAACCAGACAGTAGATCTCTAGTCAAATTAGAGTGACTGTTCACTTCTTTCTTTCATCTCTCTCTTTCCATCTCTCTCTCTCTATCTCTTTATATCTATCTATCAGTCTATTGGTGAATTGGATCTATTCCAGTATTTAATACATTTAGATCTGAATTTACATTGTTTACTTTGAAAGACATTTATCCCCTGTTTGCAGCATGTGTCAGTTACATTTGCCCTATGAGATAACCAGATCTTGTCTCTCACATGTGATAACAAGCTTGCATGCTCCTTCTGTTCTCTCTCCCTTCAGAGGGAGATGCAGCTTCAGGATAACCGGCTGGCCCGGCAGCTTATCCGCCTGCGAGCGGAGATCCACCGCATCAAGGTGGAGCAGGTGTGCCACCGGCACAAGGAGATGCTGGACGACGCCACCTACGAGCTGGAGGAGTGCGGCGAGGAGTCCGACCTGCTGTGCGACATCCCCATGAAGGCCGCCTTCGCCCTGTCCACGCCACTCAAGCACCTGGGCCTCACCAAGATGAACATCAACTCTCGCCGATTCTCCCTCTGTTGAGTGAGGTCGACTCTGTTGACGACTCAAAAAAACCAAAACTCTTTTTGCTCTGTGCAGGCTATGTGTTGTGTGCTTGGCTGCATGTGGTAGGTAAGCATAAAACACATAAAGGATCAATGGACCGATGACAAATTGAACAGGAATTGAAGAGCCATATACACCATTGATTTGAGTCGAGCCCTGTTATGGGATACTGTTGGTTGCTGAAGAGGTTTTGGCTCAGATTCTGTCCTTCCGCAGGGCTCCAGTGTCAGATTGCACAGATGAGGACAGACTACAGTAGTTGCTCCACAGTAATACAAGTTTGGAGAAACATATCAGGTCTCACACCACCCCTATAACTGCTTCACCTAAACACCTATCAGGTTTAAGCAACTCACTTGTACTGAAATACAAACTCCAGGTGTCATAAAGCACAATGACATCCCTAGCAAGCAAAAAAAATATATAACTGCCACTCATCATAAAAAAAGTCACGTGCACAGGCACTAACCAGCGTCATGTGTTCTGGAGAATGCATGGGACATTCACGGTCGTGCACAAGTTGGAGCTCTGGCGAGAGGAGCAGCTCCCGTCATCGTCAGCGTCTCCTACAGAGGTGTGGAAAAGCATGTCGGGCAGGCGCTCGCACAGCAGGCAAAGGGAAGCAGACAAAAAAGAAACGTGCGCCCTTATCCAGACCTGGCAGAGCTCCCGCAACACCAGTCACACAGGAAGCAGGAGGTCGTGGTCCAACATTCTGTCACTTGTTCCCCAGGCACTGGAAATAGCTGGGATCGGTAGAGGGGTTATGGCTGAAGTGAAGGGGATTGATGGCAGGTTGCGCCCCCCGTGTGTACTCGGCCCATTTGATCTGCACGTCTCTCTGGCTCATACTGAAGCTTTCCACCGCATACACGGAAATGTGCTGTGAAGTATGCACATCATTTTACAGATTTGTATTTGGGGATGAATGCTTTCCATGCACTTGCAAATGGGTGCACCTTTAGTTTATCAAGCAAAGTCAGGTGTCATAAAAGCACACGTTGAATTCATCTGGGTTCAGATGTGCTCACAGAATGTTTTAGTACGATCCTTATGTACAATTATACAGATGTATAGATAGTATATTAGCCTGATAGCATATATTATAACATTTTAAATGTAATATTATTTTATATTATATTATAATAATATTGTGAAAGATGTCAAAATGACAAAGAATAAAAAAAAGAATATATAACAAATTGTTTGTAAAAATGCCTTACTATATTTTCCAGAATAAGTAATTCATGTCATGTCACATATGAGAAAGCTTAATGATGGGATGTATTTTTGAATGTATGTACGTTCTCTGAAAGTAGAAGTTTCTTTCAGAAGTTTTATTCCAAACAATAAACACACTGAACAGTACTTGACCATGAATGAATTGATTGAAATGCAAGCACAAGCACACATACATTCACCAGAATCCCATGCTCTTACAACTGATGTCGATCATACTAGCACTATAGATTTATATCACCAAAATGTGCTGTAAGATTGACTTCATATGAAATATATCATGAACGCCTATTTACTTGTGCATTCACAGTATAACAAGAAAAAATTTATGTTAAGATGATACAACAATAATTGTAGAAACTATCCTGTAATATAATATACAAATACCTCTGCATTTCCAATGAAAGGACAGGAATGCATTTAGGGCAAACAGCTTAGATACACCATTCAACTTAAAGGTGAATGACATCACATATGATATCAGAGAAAGTGATGGATTGACTGACACTTTCACAGACTGAGTAAATTGAAATTATAAGGGTTTTTTTTTTTTTAAAGAAAAAAATGGACAAAGATCCTGAAGTATTTCTTGGGGCTGTAAGGCGTCTTTGAAATATATAGGCAACCTATCCAACTGAAAGTAGTTTGAATTTCATTTTCAAGACGCCCGAATACAAACACCAGTGCTTTTGTAGTTCATATACAAATAGTTCTGGCCCCACTGAACAAAAGCGGAACAACACAAGAACTTGAATAACCCTGGCATGTGAGCTTTAGAAGGAAAGAAAGGGGTGAGCTTTTAGAATGCAATTTGATCGGGTCTACCTCTCCATCTTAGACTCAATGAAACAGCCCGACCAAGATGTGAATATGAGACGATTAGGACCTAGTTTCTCAAAAGCATTACTTCTTTAAAAACAGTGTTATATCAGTGAGGTAGCTCAGAAATCCTTTGCAAACAGAGTCAAACAGGTTCGTCTGATTATGACAGAAAGGGAAAACATCAGATGAACCAGAGTGAGTCCCATTGCAAGTAAAGAATCTTATTTCACTGACCTTGTTGAGATCACTGAACTCACGTATAGAGCCAGATACGGTATTATGGCTATGCTAGGTTAGTGTTTGTGTGTGTGTGTGTGTGTGTGTGTGTGTGTGTGTGTATGTGTGTGTGTGTGTGTGTGTGTGTGTGTGTGTGTGTGTGTGTGTGCGTGCGTGTGTGTGTGCGTGCGCTTGCACGCATGTTTGTGTATGTTAGTGTTTTTGCATATACAGTGAGGTTAAGTACTTTTCAGTGTTTGTCATATGACAGAAGGAGTAATAGAAGTCAAGGAAATATGTTTTTCTGAATTGTCTTTATCACTTGCACAAATATAGAAATGTCCCTGCTAAAGCATGCTAAATCGAGCTGAAAGAACCTGTACACTCTGATACATTTCAATTCTTTATTTCACCAACATAATGTTCTTGAGTGGAAAAAGACAGAAGGTGAGCCTGTTTATGTTTCATGTTTGAACATTGATCTTCCCATTGCAGACTACAGTTTATTGCTCTCACACTTCCTGTGTGTTTGGCTTACTTCCTGCCGTAGATGCTGTAGCTGCAGCCTGCTACCGCAACAAAAGAATGTGCGGCAGCCTCAGTGATGAGAACAGAACCCTCAGACTGAAGGCAGATGGCGGACACGACACCATAGAGAACAAGTCAGATTGTCTTTACAAGCCTCAATGTGGTGGATAGCAATTTTAGCCCTAAAGGTTACTCAAGAGTACAGAATGGCATACAGGCCACAATGTGTGTGTGTGTGTGTGTGTGTGTGTGTGTGTGTGTGTGTGTGTGTGTGTGTGTGCGCGCGTGTGCGTGTGTATGTGTGTGTGTGTGTGATTTGTGACTGTTTATCCCTGCATCAATAATTAACAATCCCCATTGATGTTGTCTCAGGAATTGCAGCTATCTTTCTTTCCATACTGCTGCTGCTGCTTGGTATTGAGGCAGTTTTATTCATGTGCAGCATTCTTGAAGAGCGATGGAGAGCTCCCTCTGGATTCTTGCACACAGGAAATAATATAATCACAATAAATAAATCATTGTACACAGAAATTGCCCCTTGGGGGTTTTATTGGTTCAACCCAAGAAGGCCTCCAAGCATTTGTTTATTCAACAACAGATGAAAACATTTATCACAACATTTTGCATCAGCACAAAATACATTTCTGAAATGATATAGTCAGTATTTCTTGGGTATTAATGCTACAACATTACATGTCTACATGATAATATCCATGTTAAATCTTTCACTATTCTTCTGGATGTCGACTAAGACAAAGTTGGTAATGCCAATGCCATACCCAAACATGTGAAGATGAGCAACAAAAGTTCATCCTAACCTTATCAGTTTAGCAGTGGTTGGTACCATAGCTGTTAAATGTCAGGAATCCACAGACTATACAGGGGGGGGACACCCTGACCCATTTCGCCTGTGAGGCTTAACGTTCTCCAGCACACATCTGTGTGGAAGGCACCTGTGAGCCCAAGCTGGGTGAAGAGCTAAGCCTCTCAACGACAGGAAGCTTGCTTTGGGTTGCTTGCTCTCCACTGCCGTGGTAAGACGTGTGTATGTGTGTTGCATGTGTGTGTGTGTGTGTGTGTGTGTGTGTGTGTGTGTGTGTGTGTGTGAGTGTGTGTGTTTGAGTGTGTGTGTGCGTTTAGGTGTAGAGCACAGGATGCAATCCTCTCGCTCATGTTGATTGCTGATTCTTATGTGGCACATGTCTGTTCGAACCGAGTTAGACGTTCTTGAGACATATTACGAACAAATTCCGAAATTTCATCAGGCCTGTTTGTAAAGGCTTCATGTATGTTTCTGTAAAGGATATGGACATGGAGAGCCGAACCAGGGCCTCTTACCAGTAAACGCAAGGAACGTTAACTCTGACAAAGCGCTGGGCAGACTTCACAAGGTAAGTGAAAGAATCCATCAACTGAACTGCATGTCTTCAAATTGCCCAATCTTTATTTTATAAGAATTCGAATTTATTCAGTGAATAAGATTTAAAAAAACAACAACAACAATAAAAAAACATGTGGAACAAGATACTGTATGAATGTGAATAAAAGCCTGTTTTCTTAATTTTTAAAAAATTTAAGTGAATTCAGGGGATTTCCAATGATATTGGATATTTACTAAAAATGAGCTAGAAAATGAAATCATTATACATTTCGCCTATCCTTGCATGAGGATTTAAAGGCTTCTTCTAAAAGTCTTTGTGAAAGTGAATGATGCAGATATATCATGTCATGTTTGAATCATATCAGTTACAATGCAACTGAATGTGAAAAAGACTCAAAACCACACTTGACATTATTTTGAATTATGTATATCATTATATAAAATTGTATTATGGCAAATGTTTAAATGTCATGATCTCCTAAAAGTTTATTTCAAAAACACTACGCGATACTTGACAATCTAAAAAATTGAGATGACAGTAAATTAAAAGCTACAAATCCACAAACAAAAAAAACATAATTCTGGCAGTGTTGTTTTACACAAGTGAAACAAATGTGTTGATGTACAGGATATCCTGAGACCTGACACTCTTGTGTGAAGTTTCTTTATGGGACAAGAGTTGTGAACTGACAACAATCCTTTTGAGATATTTATAGGCCTGAGTTTTACAGTTGTTAAGCTATTTATCAGAACACTGTTTAATGTCCATTTTTTAGTCATGTTAGTTGACATGCTCTAAGGCCGACTAACTCTATCTTATCAGATTATCTAACACCAAACCATTTCAATTAAAAAACATTGACAATTTTTGTTCATTACTTCCGGGGAGGAGTGGGACATTTTTACAAACTTTCAGTAGGCAAGTTTACAAACTACACATTTTAAGCAGGCAAAAACATTGTAAAAGTAGGCCTCAGAGTCATTGTTACTTCTTGTCATCGATCCATTGGGAAATTATGTTCTATTATGATGTTTAATTTAAAGGCTTTAGGTAACAGCAACCTCTCTAACTTGATTTCAGCAGTTTACAACAGGAAATCAGCATACAATGCACTATGAACTATGAAATAAAAACATGTAATTCTACATGCTACAAATAGAGATGGGCGGCATAGCCGACAATCATTTCGTCTAATTTGATAAATCAGAGGGGTTTGACCCTTGCCTCTCCAGAGCGGAAAATAGTGACTCTGTTTAGATATCGCGCACAGATATGGGCGATGTTCCCAAAGGCACCCCCTCCCATCCTCTCCCTCATACCCCTCTGCACTGTGGGGGTCAGACTTTTCCCGACTCAGCAGTATAATTTCTCACGGGTTTGGACCCTGGGGACTTGCAGCCCCTGCGATCGGCCCACTGACCCTCCGTCTTGACCTGCCCAAAGGGAGATGGGCCAACAGAGGCTTGGATTCTTATGCACACGTTTAGTATAAAGAGACACACATAGAGACACAGATGCGCGCGCACACACACACACACACACGCACACACGCACACACGCACACACACACACACACACACACACACACACACACACACACACACACACACACACACACACACACACACACGCAAACACATACATACACAACAGCATACACAAACATACACACACACACACACACACACACACAAAATAACCTAGCCATAGCCACAATATCTTTTGGCTCTATAATAACCTATAATATCCTGTAATACCGATTATTTTTGCATTTTTGATTCGGAATAAAATGAAACAAAAATCACTTGAACCAGCCCTAGTGTTGACTTCCAGATTCTTACAGTTTTATTAAATTTATAAAACTATTTATCAAAACTCTATTTCGTTGTCATATCCTAAACACAACCATCATATGCTGATTATGTTTGAATCAGTTTCACATGAATATACTCAACACAAAACATAGTGGACAAAACAGGTTTATAGGATATAGTGTACGCATGATTTTTTTCCACAAATACTCTTCAAGTACTAGAGGATCATTTACAAGAGTACAAGAATATACTGACCAAACACAACAATAAGACCAGACCTGTACATTGAGAACTTTTTCCCTCTCCACATTGTGAAGTACACTTAGGCTGGGTGAACCCTGCCTGCAGTATGGTGAAAACCAGACTACACTACAATATGTCTTCAATCTCTTCCACCCAAGTTTTTACAGTAAACCTGCCACCTGCCACTATATCCCCATTACCCCATATAGCCCCATACCAAATCTGCAAAACCATAGCCTACAATAATTCTCAGCCTTTGACAACTTATTGTCAACAACATTTTTATTTAGGACTTATTGTTGAGTTTACAGTTAAGCACCTTCAGTGTGTCAAGTGTGTTCAAGTGTCTTTATACACATTGTTTTTTAAACAAAGGGTTCATGGGTGTGCAGCAGGTAGTGCCTTGAAATGACAGACGAGACATTATTTGAGTTTTCTGTGTCTGAAGAGAAATGTGTTACTGTAAGAACAAGACCGTAGCCATGTAGGGACCACATGTGCCATACAGGTGGTACTGTATGTAGGAACGCATGGGGTGTTATGTTTATGTTTTCTTTTAAACAATGATATCTAATGATACTGTTTTCTCATTTTTGTGTGTGATTCTATCTTATGCCATTGAGGGTTGAAAAAATTATAACCATACTACCATCGTATAATCATATGAATATGAATATGCGCATTGGTATAGTTGTGCAGATCTGAGCTGATGTTCTGCTCCTTGAGTGTAAGGCTTCGCTCACTGTGGAATACTTTGTACCTTAGTTTTTAAGCTATAGTAAAAAAACTGTAATGGGATAGATTTCTTTGTCTATTTAAGGACGCAATTCTTGACACTCAATGGCATTCAATAGCTCTTGTTCAATACTCAATTACTGTAGTTTAAATAGCTCAATTCACCTATGAAGCCATGATCTTGATGGATTGTCTATAAATACGTCCATTACTCTCTGTTGAATAAATCACACCAGTTTGCTGTGTTGGGAGGGTTACTATACTATCCTTAATATTTTAGAGTTAAATATTCTAAATATTTAGGATTATATGCCATTTTATGAAATGTGTACAGTATTACAGTTTTTCTCGATTGCTTTAATGCTATTGTCAATTCTGACATCACGTTTTCAAAACAATTAACACAGAAGCACTAAACAGAAACACTGTGGCCAAAATGCCACAGTTTGCTTGCAAAAGACCCAAACACTTTCAAACATTTAACTACAACTATAACAACTTAAAATAGGCAAAATCTAAATCTCTAAATGTGCCTAGACTTACAAATAGCAGCACAGAACAGACATGGCATCTCTTACAATGAATGATTGCTGATTGGATTATTGTGCAAAGGAGATTAACACATTCACAAGTTCATAATTTTGCAAGCAATATCTATTAGCTGTGAGAATACATGTTTTTCATTGGTTTCACACCCAATGAAGTTGGGAGTCTTTGTATGGGAACTGTGTTAAATGTTTTGAAAAACATTGTGAAACGTGTTAACCCAGTGAAAATGTGTTAAACCATTTGCAAAAGATAGTTGAACACTATTTAAAAAGCTGAAAATCAAGATCAAGTGGGTCCCAGCTTCATTACTTGCATCAAAGCAATCAAGAGAAACTGTAAAGTGCTTTTTTCACATTCACATTTTCTTTTGTTTTTGCTCAACTATCGACAGGGTGACCAAGTGGTCATCATGATCCACACACTCCAAAACGTATTTACATGTAAAAGTTGCCTCAGAGTTATAGCTAGAAAATGTAGGAATTCGTAATTCAGAGGTTGCACTGAACATTAAGTGTCCTTTGTCTTGGTAAGCATGAGCATGGGCATGTTGCACTTGTGTTTGACCTCCGACATCATTCCATGTCTGATATTCCAGTAAGACCTTATTTGATCTGACTTATAATCACATCTCTTCAGTTACTTTAGTCATTCATGTTTGTCCCTTACCTCCTCTGTCTCTGTCCTCCTCTGGTCACCTCTGGTCCATCACAGAGACCATGGGGTGCAACTGCAGCTCTGACTACTATGATGAGGACTGGCAGGAGCACCTGGATGAAAAGTGTGATCAGTGCAACTGCCCTCTCCCTCCAGACTCTCTCAATCCGGTGAGTGTGTGCCGCACATCTTTACCAGGACACGGTGCAGTCTTTGAGCCTTACTTTAAAAGAGCAAAGTAACACCATGGAAGAGATGTCTCTTTGATGTCAATATTCAACGTCTCTTAGCGCTAAGATGGTACTCAATTAGTCCAAAGCCAACCCTACCTGATCAGCAATGTTACACAGTGCAATATCAAGCCTTCTGGGCACGGATTGACAATGTCAGAGACATTGCATGTGTTGTTTTGAGTCTATCTACAAATTTTTATAACAAGGCCAAATCTACTTGCTAATTGAACATTGTGAGCAAGATCCTGTCCTATCCACACGATTGCTTCATTCAAAAACAAGACATTTTACTCTTTGAATCACTTTTGTGAAAGAGAACCAACAAAAGGGCTTGGATGGTGTTCACACAACGTTTAACCTTCTCAAAACACCTGTAAGATAGAAGAGCAGTAACTTTTAGGAGAACATTTTTATGGTGAATGAAGTGAAACATGGGAGGAGTTTCGGGCTCCACTGGTATTTCCACCAGGTGTAATTTATGGGCAGTGAACATGTGATGAGAAATGAAACTGATTCTGTTTCTGGCGTTGTTATGGTAACCTGAAAAAAAATACCTTGCCCATGCCGTTATTCTTGGGCCCGCCTTACATAACCTAGAAGGAAATTGTCCTTTGTGTGCACAATCAGTCTGACCTGTGACCAAGATGTCGTGCACAACTTCCTCCACCACAAATGAGAACTTACATTAAAGAACAACACATGCTGGGACTGATAAACATGTATGAACAATGATCAACAACACAGCAGTTTGGAAAAACGTTGCCCTCTTTGTTAAAGTCATAGCATGCTTTTGTTACTTAGAATTTAGGGGGAACTTCACCACTTCCCTCTAATTAAAGCCAACTGATTACTGCTGTCTGCCTCCATACTGTATGCGTAGCATGATGGTGAAATTATGTGGCTGAAGTTTTTTTTTTTCATAAACTCTCTGCTATACAAATGACCAAGTACACTGTGACGTAACATGAAACTCAATGCATGAACCTGGTTGAATCAATGCAGGCCAGACTGGTTTTCTTACACAAATTATTCGGCAGATTTTGCAACATGCCAACCCACATAAGTATGCAGTCGCTGCATGGAAAATGATCTTGTGTTATGAGACTGTTCACCTGTCACATTGCAATTACACTAAAACAGGTAGTACATTGAGAGAGTTAGCCAGGATCTGCTAATTGTAAATTGTGCTTGAAGATAGGAGAAACAAGTGTGATGTTACAAAACAAAATTGTATGTGTAAGTTTGATCTTAATGTATTTTTCCAGTTTTGCCAAAAGCCAATAAACATAGCTTATAGTTAAGAAATGGCTTGGATAAATATTTGGATATTATATCTTTGCTGTGTGCTTCAGTTTGTGTACAGTTTGCTTTTATTTTACCCATTCTATTGTTCAACTGATTTTCAAGTATTTAAGAAGTATTTATTCATCTTTTTGCACTGATGGTCCTGCCTCTTAGTACAAAGATGACCCCAGTGGCTACCCAACCCAGTACGATCCACCACCAACCTCTCCTCTAGGTATGTCAAATCTGAGTCTTTGTCTGTGTCTCAAATCTTTCTCGTTCATGCAGCTTATGTGAGAGTACTTAGCGACCCACTGACTGGGTTTTGAATGGCATGTTAATTAATCAGGGCACCAGGGGGTTTGGATGTTGTGCAAACCTGAAGAAAAGTTTGCTGGCTCATGTGCACGTCGTCTGGCAGGCCAAGTGGGACATTCACAAGCAAAAATCTGGTGTAGGGAGTAGACTGCTTGCTTTAATCCACCCCCAGACAACATTAGCTTTGCTGTCTTATCGTAGACTAACCAGCCAAGTAGAGCAGCCCAGGACCCAGGGCATTAGCCCATACTTGTTTTTTTCTTGAACACATAGTTCATTGTTTGCCAGTGTACACACAACGTAATCTTGATTGGCCTGAAAACCAGTCATTTGGCTGCCGTGCACAAGAAATATCTGAAATATTTAATTCACTGTGAAACCCATTTGAATACAGTAATGGCTGATGCTAATGATCCCTTAACATACTCATCTCATAGATCTACTTGGTGTCTGTTCCGCAGACGAGCTGGTTGTTGCCCTGCACTCCTATGAGCCCAGCCACAGCGATGACCTGGGTTTCGAGAAGGGCGAGAAGCTGAAAATCCTCGACAGGTGAGAGTGCGTCTGTCTGAGGGGCCAAGGCACAGGGGAGCCAATGGCGATGGCGCAAACGCTGAGGTCAAGGGGAGAACCTCTGACTCACACCATGAGTCAAACCCTCAGAAGATAGAGCTCCAGGAAATAGTCCAAAGGGGCAGACCGAGGGGGGGACTTGAAGAAAAGGAGATGACTGGGATCTGGTCATCACTCCTGTGGTGTCTCATCTTTCTTTCAGGTTTAGGATGAATCATTATGTTCTTAATGGTTCTTTTGTTGTTGTTTCTTTTAAGAGAGGACCCTGAATGGTTCATGGCAGAGTCCTTGATCACGGGAGAGAGGGGCTACATCCCATACAACTTTGTGGCCAAGTTTAACACCATTGAGATCGAGCCGTAAGTCGCTGTACATCTCAACACCGGAATTCTCACAGACCTATTTGTGTATTTCGTTTCTGAACAA
Source organism: Sardina pilchardus (assembly GCF_963854185.1). Lineage (NCBI taxonomy): Eukaryota > Metazoa > Chordata > Actinopteri > Clupeiformes > Clupeidae > Sardina > Sardina pilchardus. The sequence goes on along the minus strand of NC_085013.1, from coordinate 14,379,362 downwards.
ATAAAAGCGCTATTTTTACACGGTGAACATTTATAGCTACTTTTCACACTTATCTCACATTGGGCCTATGAAGGTTGAACCCAAGTCACTCTTACACACCATACAAAGAGGCAAAACAAGACAAACTTTTACCTCGTAATTCAATGTCCACGGAAGACTCAATGTGTACTTCAACTAACGGCATTGTTTGGTGTCTGGCCTTTCTGTATGCAGCTGGTTCTTCAAGAACCTGTCTCGAAATGACGCCAACAGGCAGCTCCTGGCTCCGGGGAACACACAGGGCTCGTTCCTTATCCGAGAGAGTGAGACTACCCCAGGTATGAGAACCAGTGCCAGGGAAGGACATGGGGCACCTAGAGGGGCCACAGAACATAAAGACATAGAACAAATGATCTGTTTTTAATTGTTGGTGGGTATGGAAACTAATTTATTTGTTGGTGGGTATGGAAACTTGTCAGTTATCATAATAATTCTAAATGTATATTTATATAACACAACAATAAAGGCAAATGCTTCTTTTGAATAACAGGCAGTACAGCACCCCACAATGACTTCATACAAAGTCAGATAGTGTAACAAGCATCAAGGCACACGTGAATGCTGTATTCATCTGCACACTGAGATCTTTTATTCACATCTTTGGTTTCCACGCTTTTTGACATTTTGCATGCTTGCACACTTTGTCTGTGCAGCCGCAAGCAGCGGTTCAGCGGTTCAGTAAGGCTTGTGTAAGAGACGGCGTTTAGAAGTGCCTCAATTCCTCTCGTTCATCGGCTGATTTGCTGTTTCTGAACAGGTAGCTTCTCCCTGTCTGTGAGGGACATGGACCAGAACTCAGGAGACGTGGTCAAGCACTACAGGATCCGTAACATCGATAGTGGCGGCTACTACATCACCACCAAGATCTCGTTCGCGTCTCTGTCGGAGCTGGTGAAGCATTACTCACGTAGGTGTTCTCCCTCGCGCTTCTCTTCACAAACTCGATGGCCTGTTTCAATTGCTGTCAACGTCTGTGTGTCTAAATCACCCTTACACACAGCCCTGAGTGTGTGAAAACATATGCACTTCTTCCAAAAAGTTACGTCATTCCATTAGAGTATGATACTGGCTTTAGCCTCGGGGAAGAGCTGAAGGTTTGCATACAGGGTGTGACCCTGGCAACCCAGCTCAGGAACAAAAGCATTTAGTGGCAGAGTGGCAGAGTGAATGTGAACCAAGCTCAAGAGATATGACATATCTGAGTCCCATTTTCATTACAATGACAATAGGTGAAATTACTCCTTTCACTCCTCCATAAAAGCTTTGGAGATATGTTAATGACCAGCATCATTCACATGTCAATGTTGACACTTTAAACGCAGTACAAGTACCTCTTGAAGGAAATCATGTGATAACAGGCCATGACCTCTTCGTCTGATTCAATCACTTGAACAATCTTTGAACTACCAGTACGTGTCTAGTGTGAGAAAGTATTGAGCAGATAAAAATAATGCACATTTCCATCTGGTCTGTTTTTCTTCCTTGTCTTTCTTGCTGTTTTCTGTCTCTCTTTATCTCTCTGTTTCTTTCTTTTTGTCGTATCACTTTCCTGTCTGACTTTCTTTATTACTTTCATTCTCTCACCCCCCCCCCCCTTTTCCTCTCCTGCAGGAGATGCAGACGGCCTGTGCACTCGGCTGGTGAAGCCCAGTCAGACGCGTATGCCTCAGAGGCCCTGGTGGCAGGATGAGTGGGAGGTGCCGCGAGAGTCCCTCAAGCTGGAGCGTCGGCTGGGGGCCGGCCAGTTCGGTGAAGTGTGGATGGGTAAGAAAGAATGATGGTCATCTGTGTGTGGACCACCGCCCATGGCAATCGAGGGTTAACCTTTAGACAGGTTACACTTTTTATTCTATGTATGCATATATGCTACATAGGCCATGTACAACTCAGTCAGGACTTGTGTTCATTAACAAACAGATTACAGTGATTACAGTGACACTTAAAGCTATATCACAAAAGGTCTCTTAAGTTCATCATGAGGACTGAGCATTGTTCATTTTCAAAGCTCTTTCAAGGAAAGCACATGAAGCATTTCACTGCTTTGAGCCATTTACGATTGGTATTTTAAATGTACTATTCCTGTCAACACCCTCGATATGAGCTCAGCTGATCTGGGGAGGTGATTATGAATTTCCTATTCTAGATAAAGGAACCTGTTGCTCACCAGGCCGGGTTCCCCTGTGTGTGTGTGTGTGTGTGGGCTTTTCTTCCACAGTCTGTGATTTCCCAAACACTGATGACTAGGGTACTTGCACAAGCCTCAGGCCTGTTAAAGCAACCTTTATAAAAGCTACAGCAGTTTCAGCTTTGCGTGGTTCCTTGGGGTTGCTGTTTTCCGATATGTAAATAATTCAACACGTGGTTGACAAGTTGTGAACGTAGGTTGACACAATCTCATCAATCCTTAGTTCATCCACAACTCTCTATCAGAGACAGAGAAAGAGAGCGAGAGAAAGAAAGAGAGAAAAAGAGAAAGAGAGAGAGAGAGAGAGAGAGAGAGAGAGAGAGAGAGATGATACCTTCTGTAGAACTGGGATATTTGCTCACATCCCTGAAGCAGTACTGTATGTGGTACATATTATGACCGCAGAGCTGTATGTAGGCTGCTAGCCGAAGAACTTAATCATGATTCTGTAAACCACAAGTCTCACATGCTCTCCCCTTAGCTATTCAGTGATTGTTATGTGTAAGGTCAGTGGGACGGTGTGTATGTGTGTGTAACGGATGCCAGCCAGCTTAGCTGTGTGTGTAGAACATTAGTAAGCCTCACCCCCCAACGCCTTAAGAATGCTGCTGGCATGAAAGCTATATAGTAGCCTGGGCTTTTAGCTGGATTGTTTGTACGCTCGACTCCCGATCCGAGGTGCTGCTGGTTCACAGGTTCGAGTCTGGGCGTGTGCAGGGCTAGACGGCAGGGGTTCAACACAACGCAGATTGTTTGTGTGTGTGTGTGTGTGTGTGTGTTTGTAAAAAAAGTCTGCATACTAGTCGTACATATATATACAGTACATTCATTTAGCCGATGCTTTTTTAAAAAAAATCTAAAGTGACTTATACATTATGCCATTTATATTGCAAGGGCCACTGTGCCTAGAGCAACTCGGGGTTAAGTGCCTTGCTCTGCACAACCATGGAAGACAGGTTTTGAAACAATGAATGTATGTTGACCTAATACAACAAAAAAATATTCTAGCATGCAGTAGCTAGAAAAAGTTGTGGGTTAAATTCCCAGCTACCAACATTGTGCCCAGGGAGACTGATCCTTGTAACAGTTCATGTGTGTAAGGCACTTTGGATAAAAGCATCAGTCGAATAAATACAGTACATGGGAACAGATTCTACTACCAGTAATACTGCCTCACATCAGAATTGGAACCAATTTGTTTTATCTGTTGAATACTGATTGGCCAGTGGTGGCTATTTTGTTGAGTGTTATTATTAATAAATATTACTGTCACTCCACTACTTTTATCGGTAACGAGCATGTAACTAAGTAGGCTATTTTATTTAAATCAAGTAACGCAATTACAATTAGGCTACTGAAATATAAATGAGTTTATACTCGAACACTTGAAAGACAGAAATGTAGCGATGAGTTGTAAAATATGTGCAGGTGCAAAGACCCTCCACATCTAACGAAACTTTAGGAGATGAGAGCAAATATGGGATATTGAGAGCCAGTGCAAACATAGCAAATCTCCACAACTGTAGCTTAAGTGGTTCTTTAGATACCTATGTGTCAATTACCCACCTTGTCCTTGAAATTGTTGACCAACATGTGTGTATGGGGGTGGGGGCGTGGGGGGGTGGGGTGTATGAAATTTGATGACAATACGTCTCCAAGTCTATTTATTAGCTTTCTGCCGTTACTCAGCATTAAACAGGAAGCAGCAGTGTTATGATGATCGGATTATCTGCCGAGGTAATCGGACCCCCTGGCTGTTGTTTGTGTGTGAGATGGGTGTTCTCGCCATTGTCCGTCTGTGCTTGGCGCACACAATGTGATATTAGGCGACCCACTCCGTCTATCAGGGTTAAAAATACTCCTCCATGGGACTGGCCATCGGTCCAACGCCTGGTTTGTGTTTACTACTTCCTCCTGCTGTCTAGCGCAGCATTTGTTTTTCTCACCCTCTCGCTCCCTTTCTCTCTGTCAACACCTCGGCGTTTGCATGCACCCATATCATACGGCATCTGTTATGTGCAGGGTTTTTTTTCTTTTCAGAGTGAATTGGCTGCAACTCGTATGTACAGCATATCAAAGGAACTGTTGTGCCTTTTGTGCCCCGAGTGATTACTGTTCAGATAACACCGTTTGCATGAGATTTGTGTAAATAAACAAATGGTGTTGGCTCTCACAGAACAATCCACGTCTAAGCTGAGCGATGAGGTTTGGTGTGACACATACAAGGTACCTTATGAGCAAAACAATAATGCAATTTTCTGTTTTGATTTAGGCGTGTACAACAACAACAGAAGGGTGGCCATCAAGTGCCTGAAGGCGGGGACCATGTCCATCAGTGCGTTCCTGGCCGAGGCCAACCTCATGAAGGCCCTGCAGCACGCTCGCCTGGTGCGCCTCTTCGCCGTGGTCACGGCGGAGCCCATCTACATCATCACCGAATACATGGAGAACGGTGAGAGAGGCCCTCCACTGGACTGCTGATCGCTGGCACTGTATACTGCTCTTAAAAACAGAGCGGGCCTGAGAGTTTGAACAAAAGCAGATTTGTATGTGGACAGTGTTACGAATCCAAATTCAAACTGTTTACTTAACAATGTGCAAATAATTCATTCTTAAATACATTTCCAGAGAGAGTGAATGACCAAGTGAAATGGTTTGACAGTTGTGTAGTTACAGAGATATTGGAAATGGTTCACCTTTTGGCCTCAGTGTCCTTATGGTGTTCTTATTTATTGAGTTATGTAGCACACACCCTTTGTTGCATGGATGGCTAACTTGCATGCAGTCACGGTGCTTCCTTTCAACAACAAACCACATATCGAGGATTCAACAGCCTCGTAAACCCTTATCTTCCCGGAGGCCGCGCAGGCATGGCATGAGATGCTATGGAAATAAACACCTATGTCAGTGTCATGATGCCATCATTGCTATTCATGACTAAACATGAAAACTAGCACAGGAGGAAGATTTTTTTAGCCATGCATCACAGCCCATGACTCGTTCATCTCTCTCTCTTTCTCTCTTTCTTTCTTTATCTCTTTCTCTCTCTCACACACACACACACAAACACTCTCACAAACACACACACACTCTCACACAGTTCTGCTGCACTGACTTCCCCTGGGCAACACCAACAGTATTTGATCAAATGATCACAAAGCTGATAAGAGCAATTTGTGTCCGACATCAGTGCTGGTTGACACAGTAAGAAGAACAACTGGAATTGCTTGCCTGGGTTTCGTGGAAAAGGCTCACTATGAAAATGCCCCCTGGACAGTGTCAGTGAGGTGTGTTTGGAGGCACCGCTGACAAAAATAACCTGGAAGTCTGTGGGTGTGTAGGGGAGAAGGCATGGATTTCTTGATCAGTCGCACTAAAAGGGAAGTTCCTCCCTGATGATTTATAAAAGGGGCATGTGATCCACTCACTCATTGTTCTTGCTAAGCAGACCTGTGGCTCTGTATGGCCAAGATGGCTCGTCTCCAGGAGCCGTGGCGCAATGAATATCCCAACAATACAGCAGTGCTGAAAGGGAAGGCCCAGCAATGCCAAATATATCCACTTATGCTTGCATAAGGTCTTGAAGGGCTCTGCTGTGGTAGCCCGTAAAGTCACTGTGAAATCCATCATGCAACAATGCTTTCCATTAACCCAACCCACAGAGAGACATGGAAGAAACAACAAAGTCTTTTTAAGAGGACTCCTCTAAAGTCAGTAAACAGTCACCAAAAGAGAGCCATTCTCTCATGGCCTAGCAGCTGTGTTTCTGACCAAAGAATACACCCAGGAGCCACCAGCAGAAAACCCAAACCAGACCAATAAAACCATGTTATGGTTACAGGTGTTCTGAGAATGGGCTGGATCTCTTTTAACTGCCTAACCCCAAATGGCAAACACACTGAGCTCGTACCCTTTACACGGGTGACTGAAGCGCCATGGCCAAGGACAAACCAAGTGCAAAGTGTGCTTTCTAATCTGTTATCCAATATGCATTGTTTGGTTTTATTTTAATTCCTCCTCTCAAAGGCTTGTTGTCCTTTTCAAGACCTCACATTGATGGTGGCAACAAGTAATCTCATTCACAGGGCACTGGTGACTGGGGATACTGGTAGTGAATGGGCCGTCTTTGTGCGCAGCCAGGGAAGGCCTTGTAGAGTGGCGGCCAAAGCAACAAATCTCCTGTTCCCTTTGTGCATGGCTCACGTGTCTGAGGAAACAATTGTTGCCACTGTTGTTGTCGTAAAGGAAGACTCAGTGTGTGCCCTTTTTTTCTCCCCAGTCATCTCTTCTTTTTTTATATAACACCGCAGACAATGTGGCCGGACTTATAACAGGATCTGAAGTTAAAGCAGAAAACAAAGTGACATTTTTGACCTCGACCTGATGGTTCCTCTTTGGCAGAAGGGGGCATCAAAGCAGCGCGTCTGTAGAGTGCAGTGTCGGCCGTGTCTATCCTCCTCCTCTGCTTTTTTGTTCTTCCTGCTCTGGACTTTTTTTCCAGGCTCGTCTTAAAGCGTTTCCTCAGACGGATGGCGGTCGCCGGTCGGGGCACGCGTGCATGCGGGCTCTGCTGAGGCACCGTATTTTCCCCTCCGCCGCCAAACACAAAACAGCGGGCCCGAGGAGCGTCCGTGCCGCAGGGCCTCACCTTGACGGATAGCAAGCGGACTTCCTGGGAATGTTATGTTCTCTATTCTGGTCAATCGCTGGCTATTTGTGGCTCTATTTTAAAGCGTGACGCACCCTATGGAACTCCAGGAACACAAAATAGTTCCACTCATTAATCTCCGCGCTCCCTCAAATGTTTGTTCTGCTTTGATCCTTTTTAACAACTGGGTGGGGATGACATATTATTATATACATAATTGTTTTTGAAATATGATATGTTGATGTTAGTCACTGTTAGTCTCGCATTGTCCGATGTATTTTTAATCATGTTGCTCCTACTGTGTTGTATTTCAGGCAGTTTGGTGGATTTTCTAAAGACTCCAGAAGGCATGAGGCTTAACATGAACACGCTCATAGACATGGCCTCACAGGCAAGTCATCAATCAGCCCGCCATTTCCTCGGCGACACTCTCTCCAGCACCACCTGTATTTAGTCTTTGCTCTCTTACTTTTGCTCTCTCGCTCGCTGTTTTCATTCCTCGGCAGAGAAAAGCTCCGTAATGCAACAATGAGTGCATGATTACGCTGGTAGATGGCAAGGCTGCTCCAGACATTATGAGGCTTACCTGTGTCTCAATCGAACATTAACAATGGAAACATGCCTGAGCATGGGGGGAGTCTGATGAACAATGCAAGTCTAGACAGTAGCCCAAATACAAGTGTGTCACCACAGGGGTACTCACCATCAGTTAAGGCTTACTCAGGTGCTCTCTCTCTGTCACACACACGCAGACACACAGACACACACACACACACACACACACACACACACACACACACACACACGCGCACACACACAAACTTATCCACTCAAAACAACCAATAAATCTAGGAACCATTTGAACAAGACTCACCTTTAGATGCATTGACCTCGCTAGTAAATATGTGGCAAAATTCAATTCTGACCATTTCTCAATCCCTACCACTGCGCACATGTCATTATGTGAGGTCATTTACTCGTTAGAAAGTGAAGGACAGGAATTGAGACCATGGGCAACAGAGTTAAGGGTTGTAAACCCATAGACAAGAGGACCCTCAAAACCCAATAAGCGTCTGCAGCCATAGAGGCAGGGCTGTTCTGTTGGATGCTCTGCTTAAGCACTTAGTGAGAGAATGTTCCTGGGCAACGATAAGAACAGAGTTGCCATTCAGCCACCATGTTACATGTCTTTAGCCCAGAGACTCAGAGACTCGTACATCATGTGACGGGGACGACAACTGAAACGGTTCCCGAAAGGCCCCGCTTGTCAGTCTGCCGCTCCGCAGAGACTCGAGTGTGCCCGTGTGTGCGTGTGTGTGTGTGTGTGTGTGTGTCTGTGCACGTGTTTGTGTGTGTGTGTGTGTGTGTGTGTGTACAGTATAAAATGGAGAGGCAGACAGTGATCTGAGAAGCAAACATGGTCTTTGTTTCTTCAGCACTGCAGGAAAAAAAACACTCTTCAAAGCGGTCCATACATCTCTCTGGGTGGGATTTTTTATTTTTTTTTGCAAAGCTCTATGTGTAACCACTTCCCTGCAGTGAGGTAGATACTGAGCGAGCGAGCGAAAGAGAGAGAGAGAGAGAGAGATATTAAATGTGTAAGTGTGTATTTGCGTGTCTGTGTGTGTGTGTGTGTGTGTGTGTGTGTGTGTGTGTGTGTGTGTGTGTGTGTGTAAGAGAGAGACAAACTAATGTGTGTTCTGAGCCCACTGTCTCCAATGAAGAGCCAACACACACCTCCCCTCCTTTCTTCCAAATCCCTCTGGCCTCATATCACCTACCTGTGAGGTGTTTCAACATTCTGCCTGCGCTCCACTGCCTCCTAAATACACTTGCTTACACCCCCACACCCCCCCCACCCATCCGCCACCCCAAAAGACGAGTTAGGGGAGCGCTGCTTTGATCGCGCGCAGCGAGGCGGTCGGTGCCACCGCCATAACGCCGTCTCCTCAGTCATGCGCCACCCGACGTGTCTCGACTCCACCACCGCAAGTCGTTCCTGTTGCGTGTGTCTCTTCGCCTCCCCCCCTCGCCTCCCTGCCATGCACCACCGTGTCGTCACAGAGCAGGGCCCAGCGTAACTCACAGGCACGTTAGATGAGTCTACATGGTATTGTGTCACCCGCATGTGAAGTCACTGAGAACTCCAGCTCCGTGTGGCACATGAAAAGAGACGAAGGTTAAAGTTGAGTGGTGTTTAGCAGACACTTTAGTCCATAGCACACCACACACTCTCTCAGTTCGGGAATCAAAACCAGCCGATGGTCCGTTTCTTCGAGCTCGTAAACTCTGCGGACAATGCAGCAGCGCAGGATGAGCGCTCGGGGCCAGTTGAACTGAAATAAAAGGAGATGTTGGCAAGGGAGCCGTGGAGCTCGCAGCTGGACACAGCGTTGGCCCAGCAGTAGGCTGACCTGTCATGGAGCAGCGCTGAAAGACGCCTGTGAAAACTGGGTGGAGCACGGAAGGCAGGGTCAGAGGTCACAGCAGGGGATGTAGGGCCCTCCCTGGATTAGGAATTTGGATGTTTCAGCCTCCAAAGTACACAGGCCCCGTCACTGCAATGAAAACCACGGGGAAAATGCTACTGCTATGTTTTTTTTTCTGAACAGACACTCACTCACACACACACACACACACACACACACACACACACACACACACACACACATGCCGATACACAGATATGTTGTAGAAACATAATGCAGTGACTCACAGTCATGGACTCCTAATTGATTCAGCTATGCTCCTTGCAGATCGCAGAGGGCATGTCTTACATCGAATGTAAAAATTACATCCACCGAGATCTGCGAGCAGCAAACATCCTCGTGTCACACGATCTCATCTGCAAGATTGCTGACTTTGGCCTGGCTCGACTCATAGAGGACAATGAGTACACAGCAAGAGATGGTAACAAACGGGCTATTATGTCTTTATGCTTTATTTCCCATCACAATGAATCCATACACAAGACCATACACACAAACACAACACACAAACACATGTAAATGTACAGACTGGTTTATTATGAGTAGCCCTGTTAGGAACTGCACCTCACACTAGACTAGAGGATCCATTTCATATGCTAAATTGTGACATGCTGCCATCTAGTGTCAAATGTTTCTGTAATGTCAATATTAGATGAGAAATCTTCTGTCTGGCAGGTGCTAAATTCCCCATCAAATGGACTGCCCCAGAGGCGATAAACTATGGAACCTTCTCCATCAAGTCAGACGTCTGGTCTTTTGGGGTCCTGCTAACTGAAATTGTGACATACGGACGGATCCCTTACCCAGGTGCCCATGCTTTTTATAAGACGTGGTTGTACAAAAACAGCTATAACTAAGTTCACATGTAATCATGCCATACTCTCTCCAGGATGTCAACCTGTTATGCAAGCTAGCATTCTATACCCTACTCACTCCAGTCACCAAATGCTAAACACATTCTCTTCTCCCAACGTCTCTCTAAGGAATGACTAACCCAGAGGTGATCCAGAACCTGGAGCGTGGCTACCGCATGCCCCGACCAGAGAACTGTCCAGATGGTCTCTATGACATCATGCAGCACTGCTGGAACGAGGCCCCCGAGGCGAGGCCCACCTTTGAGTACCTGAAGGGAGTCCTGGAGGACTTCTCCACAGCCACCGAGAGGCAGTACCAGGAGGGCGTGTAACAGCATGCTGTTCTAGTGAGCAGTTCAGTGTCCAGATATGCTGCCGGGCAAAAGGATTAGGCCCACTATACTCAGGGTCCTGGATTGAAATGACTTTTCATACAAAAAGGGCAAAAAATAAATTACTGTCAGCTGTTTTTGTGTGCCACTTTATGTTCAGTTATTCATTTACAACAAACTATTTAGACTTTTTTTTTTTAAAAAAATTTAAAATCAAGACGATATAGTTGATTATGGCGTATTAAGCAGTAATGTGTCTTTGTAAATGTCAAGCTCCCATTGTAATTAATCTGAGACAGGGAAAGGCAGACACAATTACACAGATGGCTGATGAATGTGATTTAAGGGCTTTGTGCCTCTATCACATTCAGTCAAGTAAGATTTAGTCAGTGTTGGTTGTTAAGTTAAGGTGCATTATCTGTGTGTGCGTGCGTGCGTGCGTGTGTGTGTGTGTGTGTGTGAGAGAGAGAGAGCAAAAGAGAGAGAGAGAGAGGCTCAGCTGGAAATTTCTAAAGCACCAAATTATTTGAAAGTATATGTGTTTTTGTCTGTTCATCTATGTACATATTTAGCCATCTATTTACAGTAAGAGTGGAATAGGTGCATGCTGGTATATCTGAAAATGTAGGTATCAGGTTGTTTCTTTCCTTATGTTTTTTATTTTGTCTGGAAGTCCTCTGTGCCTGAACATACAGTAGACAAGCTTAAATAATGACAGTCCTATAAATATTGTGTTATTTTCTGGTTAAAATACTGACACAACTTGTACCATGGAATACACAATACCTGATTGTTTGTTAAATGTGGAATATCCTGTCTTTCATTATTTACATATTGTTTTTTAATGTACGGTTTTGTGCCATACAGTTACAGTTAGTTTATGAAGCATTTATACAGTATTGTCTTGTTATGGTCATTGTTCTTATGTTGAAATTTAATAAATTCCTTATTTACAAACATGAGGCATACTCTGTTTTGATACATAATCCCTGTTTGACAATGTGGTTGACAAGTAATGTTGCAAAATCAGAGTGCATAAATTCATAATGCGTTCCTTTGTCTTATTTGATCACTAGTCCCCTCAATTTTAAATTTGAATTTAACTCATGGAACAGGATTTTTATTAGCAGAGATTGGTGGGCGGATATTGTGGTATTTCTATTTGTTTGTCTTTGCCGTGCTCCGGGTCTTCATGGGATTGGTTTATGATATAAGTTCTGCACCACAAAAATAATGCAAGTTGACTGAACAAAAGTGACTCAGACACAGACACTCTATCAAAAACATGTTTACCAAGTCAGAATAAATGTACTGTAGCAGAAAGCAAACATCCTTAACATAAATTACGTCATTCACAATATACAGTATCATTACAAAAACAACATATGCATAAGTGTTAAAGTTATAAAATACACTCAATTTAAAATGTGAAATGCATCATAGTAAGTTTGAAAATGTGAGCGAAAATCACTCAGCAATCACTTGCATCCAATAATTTAATCTATAGTCAAAAATGTACACATCAAGACACACACAAGAAACAAGAAAAAAGAAAAAAAAAGAAAGAATATCAGTAACCTTTACCCCTAGTTTTGATATGAACAAATTCCTCTTATATAAAGGGGCCTTTGGATAATCCAGTGGTAGACCTGAGGCCATGTTTGTGGACATTTGTGTGGCAGCAGGCTATTACCGTAGCATAGCTGAGTTTTTTGTATCTCTAACGCCACCCAGTGGCTCAGATTGTTCCATGAGTGGGATTGCTGAATCTGAGCAGCTCGTGTTGTTCTCGTGTCTCTGCCTCTGACCGTCTCTGCTCAGATAAGGCCTCCAGGTCCGATGGGGTCTGTATACGCACCTGAAACACAGCAGAGATCAGTTCAAACACTTTGAACTCCCAATCAATTCATAAACTATTCCACAAGATAATATTTCGCTAACAAAACATATGTGTATGTATCTGCTTGAGCACACTGAGGAAGGCGCTAAGCTGAAACGCGTCTGTGCAATAAAAACACGTTTAAATGCAAAGTGCGACCTTTTTTCCTTTTCTTAGTAAACATATAAGTTTGGTCTAGGACTCTCAAAAACAAACCTAAGAGACTGAGTGAAGCCTGCTCCTACCATACAAATTAACTAACAAAACCAACCACAAAACACAGACATATCGAACTGATGATGCCAAAAAATATGGAGGCCAATAAAGCGCTGCTAAATAAATGTATCTGGCAATGACTGTGACTATCTCAATCCCTTACCCTTCTGGCGTTGATGATCTTCTTCCTCTTGCGCCAGGGACAGGAGAGGCGCAGGAAGGAGATGCAGGCGAAAAAGCAGTGCCCACAGAACACCGTCTCCACGATCAGCATCAGGATCAGAGGGGCCCACAGGATCACCGTTGTTCCCTTGGCAATAAAAGACAAACACATTCTTGGATCGCAAATATGATCTACACAAGAACAACCACGAAGACATTCTCTTGTGAATTTCCATAAATGTACACATGACCCTCATCCCCCCCATTTGTTCACAGCAGTGTCTCCAAACAAGGCGATCGCGTGGATGTTTGTTTTGAAAACACAAAAACCTGCCGCAACTTACATAGATCCTTGTGGGATCAAACGGGCATTCATGAGTGATGGAGAAGTGGTGGGCGGGGGGGTCTTTGCAGTGGGTCAGCAGGCCCCGGCCTCCGTTGATGATGGCCATGATCATGGACACAGTCAGCCCCACCGTGGCGGCTGCGGACAGGAGCGCTGCCATTATGCTGACCACAAACAGGAACCATTTCTGGAGATAATCAGGGAGAACACACGCAGGAAATCTTCTCTAAGTTAAAGCTGCAGCCAACAGATCAATGATGAGATGACCTCTGACTTAGATGTGTAAGAATGAAAAGACAACACAATGTCAATATACTGTATTATTACAAGTTCTGAAGATAGGATATTGAAGATACTGAGGTGAGCCTACAGTGAGAAGCATGAACATCAAAATGAAGACATGAGAGGGAACTGCTTGTATTCGTACTCTTACCAAAGGCTTGTTTTTCCTGTTTTTTGACAGGACTATTGCTGAGATTCCAACAATGATAGCCTGCAGGTCCCAACATGGAAAACAGATACAGGCAGATGAAAGGTGAGTCATGGTTGTATCAATATAGGAACACACGAATGCCATGTGCCCTTTCAAACCCACTTGAGTATCAGTTACTCAACAGTGCTATAAAATGAATCAATATGAGGACATTCTTCTTCACTTGTTAAGATGTCAACCATTCAGCAGTCACTGGTAGATACACGCTGCTCATTGAAAAGTTTAATTTGCTGTGGTCTGAAAAGAAAAGCAGTCTTGTACCATGAGGCCCGACACCAACGCTATTACGTTGGAGATGGCGTACTCCATGGTGCGAGCCTGGGCATGAAGGTTGACGTGTCTGAGCACGGCGCCGTGCACTAGCGCCCCCAACAGGAAGTTGACATGGCCCACCAGCACCAGCCCCAGGCCCATCTTCATCAGGGCCTTGTCATCGTCCAGGCTGGCACAGCACACCCCTGCATTACACCAGGTGACATAGGAATGTAATTACATGGTTATCGTGTAACAAGGCATTCTCTTCAAATATGATTATAAGAGTTCATTTGGATGAGAAAATGGATACTGTGTATCAGTGGACTTCCACAAATAGTAACCGAACCAGCCTAATATTGTTTGTTGGTATTTCATATATCAGTACATAGGCCTATCAGTGTCAGTGACATTCTGAAGTTTTTTGTCTTTGTTTCAATCTGGCTAATGCAAATGTTTTAGTTATTTTTCATCTTCTGTCAAAAAGTAAAGATGATTATAATGCCTGTACTAGCCAAGCATGTTTAATACAGTATGCCATGACTTGTTAATTCAATCAAGAATGTAATATTGCAAGTGGCTGATTCATAAGATATGACAGCCTTTTACTGGTTAAATATATACATCTCATCAAATGAACTTTTCTTCAGGAGCAACAGGTGTTAAGACTGAGCTCCCACTGAGTTCCAGCTCATTAACACCACACAGCCATTTGCTAAGTTGCTTGGGCACATAATTATGCTTCAGCAAAACAAAGGAGACCGCACGTTTGTAAACAACGGTCCTTACTGGAAAACAACTCTCTTATGCATGTAAACATTTGTTCTCCTACCCTTAAGGGCCACCAAATGCAACATCCACACATAAAGCGCAATACTGGACTACTAGATTTATTATTCACATACTAGTGTAACTAACTACTCTATCGGTAACAATTTTATCCGCAGTAAAGATAGCATTATCTCTTTGACATGTGTTTCAAATGTTGTTGGTTTTTAAAAACTAACTAGGCCTACAAAAACATTAAACAACCGCAGTAAGTCTGCTCAGGACAAAAGGGAAATATCGTTAATTTCATGCGTCTAACCGAAACAACGAATCGAAAACATAATTCAGAAAAAAATATGTTTCATTGCTGCAAACTAATGTGAAACTCAAGCTGCCCCACCCTGCGACAGGCGACTTATAAAATAAGTTCTGTCTCGCACACTAAAACGTAGGTTGACTTATTTGGGTTGATTTCGTAATTTCTACAAGAAAAAAGCAACTTACCCGATCTAACCATGTTGTATTCTTTCTTCTTAGGCCATTCTAATAACTTTTATAAACACTCATACTACAGTGACAGGGGCTATGTTTGTTCGTCCTCTTGGTCTTCTCCAATTCATACAGGAAGAGAATCCAACAGGCGCGCATCAGGTTGCATTGGATTCGCCACACCCTCACCTGGATGAAAAGTAAAGGGGGTTGGGAATAGGCTAAAGTAGTAGAAGACTCCAGGATGAACTGCCTATCTTTAACTTCCTTTGCGCTCTGGATTCGCCACACCCTCACCTGGATGAAAAGTAAAGGGGGTTGGGAATAGGCTAAAGTAGTAGACGACTCCAGGATGAACTGCAGATCTTTTGCTTCCTTTGCGCCATGCTCGTTGATGAGGGTGGTGTTCAGCGTTCATGATGTGCTCCGTGTGATTCAGGGTTCACCTTTACAAAAAAGTTAACTAGCTCAATTATTTAATTTGTTTGTGTGTGTTTGTTTGTAGAGACAAAATCTGATTTTATTTGAACGCCTATTTTCAGACAATACATCACTAAAGCCATCTCAATATCCAATGCGTTTTTGTTGAATGCAGAATACAAGGCATTTAATAAATATAACCAGGCCAAGAATGAAGGGAAAAAAGCAAAAAAAAAAAAAAAAAAAAAAAAAGCTATTATTTTCAACCGGAGGGGGCAGCAATGTTGCATCTGTCTGTGTAAGAAATGACTCGCCTTTGGTGTTATCTTTACTTATATTATTTTGTTCAAACAACTTAGAAACCTGTGTTATTGCCCCTAAATAGTGGCACAGTTAATAAATCCAATTTGTTATTTTTTTATTTTTCATTTTTTTACGAATAACTCTTTTCAACTTAAAATGGTGAGTTATTTTCTTAACTATGGCAGTTAGGGATTATGCGTAAATACTTTCTTGTTTATAATTATTATTTATTTTGTTACTCATTACTTTTTATTGTGGGATGAGTATGACGCAGTAACAACTAATGAGTGACGCACGTAACAACTAATGAGCAAAATTAGTGTGTGAGATTTTCAGAGTATTCCTAGGAGTAGCCTACATTTACCGATAAGACCATTAGTGAAATAGGAGGCACAATTGACTACTTTTGCAATTAGCATTGACCTGTCTACTTTAAGATATCACACATTTTGGCACGTAATGCTTCCTTGCATGAAGTGTCTGTGTACTTTCTCCTATAGGATGGACTTGATCTTCTGATCTTCTTGATCTCTTTTGTCTTCTCTATCATGAAGTTATCTAATAGACTTAACAATAAACATACTGCCAACATGATTTATGTCATTTCTGTAAAACTGTCACATCCTAAATTCTAGACTAATGTGTTATAATATAATATTTAATATTCATTATTGCATACTTAGCTGGAATTATGTTTTTCCCTATCAAGTTATTTTAAAGCAGGCCTGTACCTGTGTGCATGTAATTGTGCTACAGGTTTCCTGCAGGAATAGCATGTTTAAACAGGCACTGCACTAGTTCTTTGGATTGAGATGACACCGGCTGGGTTGTCACACATTTATCAACATAATAGAAGTTACCACCACTTGTGTGCATCAGTAGGCCAACACTTTTCTCTGGACGTTTTCAGACACAATTTAATGGTCACTATGTCATTTGGGCATGGAACTTAATATGTGTTGAGTGTAGTCACATCAGTCTTACAATCAGTTTGACAGGTTGGTGTCTGGTAAACTTTGCTTTATAGTGACCAGTAGACTTGGTGACCTAAACTGACAAATCAAAAAGTTTGTTTTGATTTCATCTTAGCCTCTTGCCTTGAAATTGGGCATGGAACTTAATTTGTGTAGGCATAGATATTGGTGGGACATGGGGGATGGACAAGGGTGGATAATGGTACGTATTTTATTTATATTAAAATATTCAAACCATGGGGAAATAGCTTCAGTACGGCATGATAGAACACACCAAGCCATCATAAAAGTGTGGTTATATAGTCAATGAAATGTATGCCTACATTTAGATATTCATTGTTACTAGTTTTATCTAAGAATAGTAAAAACAGAAAATAGAGTTAAAACATGTTCTATCTCTGAGTTGTGCTGTTTTGCCATGCCACTGGTCAGTCTGTAAGCACACGAGTCCATTTCCCCCTGCTAGTCACACCCAGATGTCGCTGTGGGGAGTTAAGCTCGGTAGTTGTGACAGCGTAGCTCGCTCTCCCTTTTACACCGCATGCTCTGTTTTTTTTTTTTTTCTATTCCAAGTTTGACCCTAGCTGCTATTTCCTCTGCTCAGTCTATAAAGTCCCCATGATTTTCCCACGCAGCCTCTTTCACCGGCCACTAAACCGTGAGTGTCTAACTCACTGTTCTTCAGTCTCTTAAAAAAAGAAAAAAAATATATAAAAATTACAAAATATATAAAACCTTCATAAAAAACAATTTCAAGACTAAACATAAAAAGGAAAAAATACAAAAATCGCATCCATTATAGGCTACAGGCTATTTATTTTTCTCTTTCTTTTTTGTTTGCAAAACAAAACAGAAGGCCTCGGGCTTATTCCGACGTTAACGAGAAAAAGTGATACCAAAGAAAGAAACTACTTTGAAGATACACTGGAATTACTTGCGGTCTATCCTGTCATATCTGCCGATATTCAGATTTTGGCGTGTGCGTAAAAGTTTCACCGCGAGGGACTAACGATTGTCTGTACCATCAGAGCACCGTGTTCAGTCTTACAATAACGGTTTCACTCAGAGACATTATTACACCGAAGTAGTGGTCATTTTCTAGGCTGTCCCTTGCAAAACGTTGCGCTCAAACGTCGTCAACTCCGAGAAATGAACACAGCGACCGCGGGGAGTTATCCGATGGCTTCTCTCTATGTTGGCGACCTGCACCCTGATATCACGGAGGCTATGCTGTATGAGAAATTCAGCCCTGCCGGACCCGTCCTGTCAATTCGGGTTTGTCGTGACATGATTACCCGGCGCTCACTGGGCTATGCTTACGTGAACTTCCAGCAACCGCCTGACGGTAAGAAAATAAAACGTGCAATCTTTATGGTGTCTGTGTTTGAATCTCATCAGCACATGCTTTGCGGCACACTCAGTGGTGCCGTCACCCAACTATGTGGATAGATCAGGCTGTATACGCAACCGTGTAGCTTACGACGGTGTAGCATGCTGTTGTACTTTGGTCTATGTGGAACGTGCTTGTACTAACACAGAATGAACGTAGCCTAATTATCTGACAGTTACAGACTAACAGTCTCGCCTTTGTGTAATGCTGGAAAGGCAAAGCTGCCAGGTAATTGTTTCAGAGACATGTATCAAAATGTGCCACGCACTGTATCAAAATAATGCAGGTTTACCAGATACATGGAATTGTGACCTCCAAAGGAATAACATGCCATTGTACTGACAGAGGGTAGGTGGTCACGTGTGAACTGTCACGTCAAAAGTTAACCAAAAATAATTGACTGGTAAATACCATCGACATTTGTATGACAACACTATAGCTTGGGACAAACATTGTGTAACTACCAAATGGAAGTTTGGTGGATGCTGTAATAGATGGTATTCTTAGTTCCTAGTGGTCTACTTTTCAGCATGGATTAATGATCAATATGATCTTCTTGCAACCCTTTATTGGGCTATTGAACCATGCCTCCCACATTTCCTTTGAGCTTCGCAGCTTTGTAAATAGTTCAACAGCGCATGCTGTTATGTCCACATGTGCTGTAGTTGCACTTCACTAGTAACCTTGAGTATTCTACAGTACTCACACCAAAATACAGGTATCTTTGGGAATTTTCGCATGTGTCATTTGACCTATATAGAAGCTGTGTCCTACTTCCACTGCAGGAGTGCATCTTGGATATTTGGATGCTGTTTTGCTCTGAGGTTAAATATTCTTCAATGCTCAACAGTTTTACATTTCCCAGAATTTGGTGTATCATTTTGTAGAGTATTCTATTGCCCCATATTGTGTATCCTATAATGACCCATTTCTGATCCTATTTAAAGGCCTGTCAAGGGAGGGTGCTTTTGTGAAATTAATTTCCACTGTCTTCCTACCTGACAGGAGGGTAGCAGAACCCAAAAATGTATAAGATTCTCAGCCTTGGGTGTCTGCAGTGTCAGTTGTCACACAGTATTTCTTAATGCTGGACACATATCTACATACATAGATTATGAAGTTCCAAACACGTAAACCAAATGTGTTTCCCCTCACAGAGTGAGGTTTAATCATCCAGACTGGAGGCACAGCCTCAGTATTACAACCAGACATCTGCAAATCTCCCATTCTAACTCAATCAAGTATTCCATAAAGTGTCAGTCAAATGCAGTCTTATAGTGACCCATTCTCTGGGCTTGATTTACATAAGCATAATATAATAATATAATAAATAGCTTCTAAATTTCGCCACTTAAAACAGGCTGTGCTCCAGTGTCACGTCCATGTTAGGTCTTGGTTGCTCACGCTTACAGTCCCATTCACCCATGTTTGTAACTGTTACACCAGACATGGCTGGCCCTCAAGTGTTACTATCACTGTCTTCAATAAGGTGTGTTGGACAGAGAACTATCAGAGATGTCTAGGACACAGTCTCTGGATAGTGTGCAATGACATGGAAGTATGTCTAACATAATCATGAAAAACACAGCTGAGACCATGAGGTATTTGTGAGCTCAGCTGAGGTACTGTAGGTGCAAAATCATAACCCACATTGTGAGAGAGTATACTCTCTTCAGGCACATGGACACTCTGTGTGACTGGTTGGGTGCGAAATTGTACCCCACTGTGCTTTTTTTCACCACGTGGGAGAGGATTCTCTAGCAGGTTGTGTGTAGCAGGCCTCAAGCATGCAACAGCTGCATTTGTAAACTCTTGCCAGACCTGGTCCCGCTCATCTACACATTCTTGTTGAATGTGTCTTACCCCCATCAATGGCAGAGAGCTCTCAACTCGCACTCCATGCCAGCACATAACTCCGAGGACCCTGCTAGGCTAAATATAGACAGGCTTGCAGGCTGTCCAGTCCTTGCCTGTCTATCAATAAAGGCAGTTTCTCTAGTAGCAACTGCCTGGTTAAAAAGACTGAGGCCATGTGGGGCTATTGTGCTGATTCTGTCCCAGTCAGTTTGTTTTAGCCATCCATTTTGTTAGAAATATGAAGTTCATATAAAATATTTCACCAACCCTGTCCTTAGTTATTGCACCACTGCAGTCTTCATTAATTTGCCTTTTAGGTGTATATATTTTCCACCTAAGTAATCCCTTGGGAACCTTCCAGAATTAGTCACTGGGTGATCCCACCAACCCTGAGCTCGATGTAAAGTACAATTGCAGGGCAAACTGCTGATGCCAGCAGACGCAAGGCAGCTCCGTTTTGTTTATCAGACATTTTTAGCGCTGAAGCCCAGGGTGTGTGTAGCTGTGGAGTGGCGGGGACAAAGGGAAGCTTTCTGGCTGGCATGTGTGCCCAGTTTGACATGACACAGGACATGAGTGGGAGCGAGCACATGTTGACTTAGAAAGACTAAAAAATACTGACAACATATGAAAAGAAGAAGGTGGATTACCAAAAAAACCTGTATAGGATCAGCTCAAAAATGTATGTTGTTAAACAAAAATGTTTCGATAACAAAAAGTAATCACCCGATTCCCCAGTTGAAGTAATTTAGTCCTACTCTCTCCATAAACAATAGCGTAGTAAACAAAACAAGTGCTCTAAAAAGTACTTCAGCTGACCTTTTGAATTTGAGTAGAGCACATTAGCGATCACATTGTAACATGTGTGAAACATTTGCCTTTTTAGGGATCATTGTGTCAGTTTTTCTGTTTGTGTGAAGACCATGTGCTTATGCCGAGCCAGCTGTCTGTTCCCAGCAGCCTGATGTGCTGCTGCAATGAGACATGTGCTCTCTTTAAAGCAGCATGGCCATGGTGGTATTGTTGAATTCATTGTAGAATGGCTGTAGAAGTGTAGAAGATGGCTTTTTAAGTGCTGATTAAAATATTAAAGCTTATTGCAAAATTCTTATCCTAAAGGAATGATAAAACTGTGTTTCCCCGTTATTGCATTCCATTATGTGTGCATAACTTGCCTGCTTCAAGCCTTATCTTGAATTGTTTACATTTCCCTTATCCTGAATATAGTAGGCCTATATACTGTAAATAAATGCAAAAATCCACCTGAAAGAAAGCCTGAAGATAAACACAATGTACAAAGAAATAACATTGGGACACACTCTGTACCCACAGCTATTTTATATCTCACATGGCTTGCTCTGACAGAATGAATAATTAATAGTACTTTGTCACCTGCAGTAGGTCTCAGAGACACTTTTTGAACTGTGTTTTATGAATGTAATTTACCAACATCGATAGACTGTGGGATGTCCTGGGGAGTTGGCTACATCATTATGCATGTAAACTTTATACTACAGAAAACGTTGCGTCCCCTGATTGCTCTATCCACTGGAATGGATGAAAGTAGATGCCCACAGACCTGCTCCCATGAGTCTGACTGCCTTGTTTCTGAAACAGTTGTATCCATTTGGCACGTGGGCCTAGATATCTAAACCTAGAGCAAGCAGGGTGCTTCTAATTGGAAACAGCATGTAAAACGTTCAGACCTCCTTTATTATGTCCCAGAGATAGGTAGCAGCTGTTCTTTCAGGATGGACTGTAAATTGATATTACAAACACCATATTTTTTGCTTATATTATTGTTTTTAACTGTTCTCCTGGGTATAGCACTGGCTCCCTATGCCTTTACTGTTGTTTTATATGTTGAACATGGGGATGTGCATGTTGAACATATGGATGAACTTGTGGGTAGATATTTAAGACCAAGCCTGTCTTTTTATGCCTGAATTGCTGAATGGTGCCATGATTTTTGGAATTGCCCCCACATAGACTGTTCTTCACAAACTGAATTGTTTTGTCAATTTACCAGTTTTTCCTTTACACTGTTCTCAAACAGCCGAAAGAGCCTTGGACACCATGAACTTTGATGTGGTCAAAGGGAAGCCCATCAGAATCATGTGGTCGCAGAGAGACCCCTCACTCAGGAAATCTGGAGTCGGAAATGTTTTCATCAAAAACCTGGACAAGTCCATCGATAACAAGGCCCTGTATGACACTTTCTCTGCCTTTGGAAACATCTTGTCCTGCAAGGTGTGATGCTCTTCTCTACCACATTGGGGTCAATGGTAGTAGGGAGGAGAAGGAGGAGGAGGAGGTGGAGGAGGAGGAGGAGCAGGAGCAGCATGGTTGTAGCCCAAGGCTGATTGCTGTCATAGTGGAGCATTTCTAAGGAGGGAATTCAGTGTGTGTGTGTGTGTGTGTTTGTCATTTACACCAATGAAGGAATGTGAACATGATCTTATTTCTTTTTGGGCCATTTGACCCCTCAGGTCACCGAGTGACCAAGATATCTTGTTTTCGTAAACAGTCTTGTTGGCGGCCAGGGATGTTAGTGAAGTGGCTTAAGTGATTGTTTTTTTTGGCAGTACCTCTAGAAGTGACAGGAGAGCCTTTCATTTCTTCATTTCAGGTGGTGTGCGATGAAAATGGATCCAAAGGATACGCGTTTGTGCACTTTGAGACACAGGACGCAGCCGACCGTGCCATTGAGAAGATGAACGGCATGCTTCTGAACGACCGCAAGGTGTGAGTGTCCAGACAGTGAAGGGGGTAACTTGGGACTGGCCTGTGGTCAGACATAAACAGAGGCACATGCGTAACATCACACATTTATCTGTCCACACAAGTCATCCCTTATCAGGAGGCATTTGATGTTGTGGAGATGGAATGCGTGAGGGTTGAGGGGAGCAACGTGTCGACTTTAACGCTGTGCTCAGATCAGCATGGGCCAAAACATCTCCCCCTCGGTGCTGTGGGGGTGTGTGTTGCACACTGAGCTGGTTTGTGTGGCCTGTGAAGTGTGAATCAAGAAACTAACAAGTCTGGCGAGATGTTTTGCAGTGCTCTGACAACAAGGGAAACACATAGCACGGCCTCTCTCAATCTCCTGATGCCAGCTGAGTGTTCTTACATGTGTGTGTTTATGAGTGTGTGTGAGTGTGTGTGTGTGTGTGTGTGTGTGTATGTTTATAAGTGTGTTTGTGTTCATGAGTGTGTATGTGTGTGTGGGTGTGTGCGTGTGTGTGTGTGTTTCTGTCTGTTTGTCTGGCTGTCTTGTGTGTAACCACGCTTGTGTGTTTTAGTGATGGCGAGTATGCAGGAATGCACTGCTGGAGCATGGAATGGGAGAGGTCGGCGTCGCAAGGTACAGTCCCAGCATAGGGAGCTGTTGCAAACGCAGAGCAATCAAAAGCACACCCCCTTCGCCTTCTATCTGCAGTTCCTCTGGACATCACCACTCTCTCTTTCCCTCCGTGTCCTCCTGTTTGTCATCCACCCGTGCAGCATGCTTGTCTTCTGTTAACACAATACCATTAACATTGCAGTGGAGGTTCCCAAGAGGACCCTGTGCTGTCTGATGTGTTTTCTTCCTCGGTGTTCTATCAAACACACTCCTCCCCCCCTTCAACACAAATGTTCCTGTGATACTACATCCCTGATACATTGAAGACAAGAGACTGCCACAAAATGGTTCCATGAACCGTACGTTCCCAGATCGTCTTTACATGAGCTGTTGTGTGGGTCCATCTTGTCGCAGGTTCGTGGGACGCTTCAAGTCGCGGAAAGAGAGAGAAGCAGAGCTCGGTGCCAAAGCAAAGGAATTCACCAATGTCTACATCAAGAACTTTGGAGAAGATATGGATGACGAGAGGCTGAAAGAACTTTTTGATAAATATGGTAGGTTGTAAAGGTGCTAGACACAGTAGTGAATGTGTCAGGCTGAAAGAAAAAAAAACTACAAAAGAATAGCCTTCCCTTTTATGAATCTTTTACTTCACCTGTCTGACAGGCAAGACTTTGAGTGTGAAGGTCATGACTGACGCCACAGGCAAATCCCGAGGTTTTGGGTTCGTCAGCTATGAGAAACATGAAGACGCTAATAAGGTAATCCTGTCGAACTCAACTCACT
The DNA here is from genome assembly GCF_963854185.1 of Sardina pilchardus. Classification (NCBI taxonomy): domain Eukaryota; kingdom Metazoa; phylum Chordata; class Actinopteri; order Clupeiformes; family Clupeidae; genus Sardina; species Sardina pilchardus. Next base: position 14,355,137 of record NC_085013.1, on the reverse strand, counting down.
CTATGACACTGTTATTACTGGCTAAGCGTAAGATCATCCTCAATTCCTCAAATGTTTTGCCACATCCACTAGATCGATCTGTATTAACCAATTGTGTATAAATTTTTAGTCACCAACTTCAAAGAAATGACTGTAAACCCCTAAAATTGAGTCAGATATTGTGAAGACGGCATGAAGCTGATGGAAGGCAATTGTCTCCTGCTTCCTCAGGCAGTGGAGGACATGAACGGGACAGAACTGAATGGGAAGGCCGTATTTGTGGGACGGGCCCAAAAGAAGATGGAGAGACAGGCGGAGCTGAAGAGGAAATTTGAACAACTAAAGCAGGAGAGGATAAGCAGATACCAGGTGAGTTCAGAAAAGAAAACAAATATAGTTGTATTTACTGTACCTTTAAGACATAATTACTGGTCCATAAACATACTGTTTACCCTGTATCGAAAGTGATCATGGTGTGATAGTGGCCAGGTCATTGATACGCAGGGAGAGAGAACTGAAAGTCTTTCCCGTGTTTGCTGGACTCTTTGTTCCTTACAAACCCTGTTTCTTTCAGACAAGTCCATTATGCTCTGCAATGTACTGTAACATACTGTAGTGACTACTCAATTGAATGTTGTTAAAGGCACATGTTCATCCAAGAAGCAAGAAACTTGTTAATTCACCTTCACAATGACCTCTATAAATGCCTCAAGTTTACAAAAGCTTAGAAAATACATTTAAACATAAGCATGTGTTGTTTCAGGGAGTAAACCTCTACATCAAGAATTTGGATGACACCATTGATGATGAGAAATTGCGGAAAGAATTCTCTCCATTTGGCTCCATCACCAGTGCCAAGGTAAGTACACACTAGAAAAATAAGAATGCACTAAGATGATGACAGTCTTTCAGTGGTACATGTAATAGGAACATCTCCTTCTTGTCATGTGTCAAGTTTATTGTCTTGCTTTAGAATTTGATTGGTCCTTGGTTGCTTCTTGTTTTAGAATTCAGTCTGAACTGAAGTTCTTGTCAGATAAACAATAGGCCTCAACCCTATGTAGAAAACATGCCTTTGCTGTTCTTTTGGATAACTTAACCCACAACTTTTTCGACCAGCACCTAAAGAAGCACCTCTAAGTAGTGGTGTGTGTGTGTGTGTGTGTGTGTGTGTGTGTGTGTGTGTGGGGTGTGTGTACAGTTACTGACGTCCATTCCAACTGACCCCTGCAGGTGATGCTGGAGGAGGGACGCTCCAAGGGCTTCGGCTTCGTCTGCTTCTCCTCCCCCGAGGAGGCCACCAAGGCCGTGACGGAGATGAACGGGCGCATCGTGGGCTCCAAGCCCCTCTACGTGGCGCTGGCACAGCGCAAGGAGGAGCGCAAGGCCCACCTCACCAACCAGTACATGCAGCGCATCGCTGGCATGAGAGCCATGCCCGCCAACGCCATCATCAACCAGTTCCAGCCCGCCAGCGGCTACTTCATGCCAGCCGTGCCACAGGTGAGCCTCTGCAGCACAACGGGCAACAGCAGTACTGAAGACCATTAGCTTATTACATTCAAATATGCCTCTGGTGTGTGCCTTAACGCTGAGTTTATAAGTGACTCAAATATGAAGAAACTCAAAATGGGCACTTTGATTTTTCAATGCCTCAGGTCCGATGGCGGAGCTTTAGTTGACATTGTTTAACACATTTGTGTTTGAAAGCAAGGACAAAATGACACAACTGAAATGTCTACAGAAATGCAATGTGTCCTTAATGCAATGAGTCTTGAGACAGGATGTTTGTCTTTGGTCTGAGGATGCTCAAGCGTTACTCTTTGCCTGGATATGTATTCATCTAAATGAGTCTGTCATCCTCCCATCTGACACACTTGTGTGTTAATGACAGATGGAAATTTGGTGTGTGTCCAATTATGACAACAGTAAAGAAATGAGAACGCATTGAGTTGCTTCGAACACCAGGCAAAATGAGCTCAACACTTAATCTCAACATACAAATTAATGGTGATGATGAAAAATAGCTTGTGCAGAAATATGATGAGTTGAGGGTGGAACTTTAAATGGTTTTGTTGCCGGAATCAAGAAAGCATCATTCAAGTGTCACACACTGAAAAAGAGTATTTTGATATATGCAAGTTTGGTAACACCCACTGCCATGACCACACAAGTAAAGATGAAGGGAATCAGATGGGACTCGGACTGTGACTGTCCAAATGAATAATTCAGAAATATAATGGTTCTCTAAGCACAGTTGGGTGACGTCACTTCCCTTGTTGAAGTTGAAGAAGTTGACACTCCTGCAGTTTTTGGAGTCTTGGCTGTCCAGAGGGACCGCAGGCTTTTTTTATAGCATATTCAGGGGACGGGCAGCTAACGGATCTAGCTTAGAAACCATGTAATAAGATTGAGAGATCTTCTGTAGTGTGTACTGTACATACACACACACACACACACACACACACACACACACACACACTTATAAAAATCTAACGGCTATCCTTACACTTTTAATGTTTAGTAAGTGTTACGGCGTAGGCTCGTTTACACCATAACATAATAAGGAGGCAGGAAACAGTAATAAAGAATATCAAATTTATTGAGAAGTATAATCAAACTAAGTAAATTATACGTGTCTAGGGTATGTTGATGCAATGTCGTGCATGTATGGATGTGGTGAGTGTCTAGTAGATCAGTATAAGAATGTTAGCTGTAAGGGGAAATTATCATTAAGATAAGAAGAGTGAGTTATAAAGAAAGATAGAGCGTGCATATGAGAGAAGTAAGCCATATAGTGCCTATGTGAAAGGAAAGAGTGCCCCAAATGAAAGAGAGAGAGAAAACCTTTTATAGCCCAACCCATAAGTACAGGTGATACCAATAAGGCACTTAGGGCACCCATGACACCCAGGCCTAGTGCCGCCCGTGCACCGACTTCACTAGACCCATAGGGGTCATGGTTTTGACTTAGGTGGGCGTCACATAAGTGTAACTCAGTTTTTGGCTTTTGTTGATTTTAGCTTTTGAGATGACTTGCTTAAACTGAGTGTAATTTAATCTTGAGGTGGAAAAATAAACATGATATAATTTAAATCAAGTAAACTATACTTGAATTGCAGAAGTTCTGCTACACTATAAAGTTAGTTACAGTAGTTAACCTTGCTTAACCTTAGTTAGTTAAGCTTTTTTTTTTTAAGCATGCTAATGGATTGCCTTGCAATTACAGACTCGTCTTGAATATGAATTGCATAATAATCCTTACTGAAACTCAATCTTAAATAATAAGAATACTAAGAAACACAATGGGTGCCTTCGCAGCTTCGCTACTTGGTCCCCAATTACAATGACAAAGTGACAGTGACACTAAAGGTTCCACTGTTGTTGTGTAGTTTATGTTGATGGAACATACAGTACCATCAAGTAGATGGCTATCCAAAACACCCTAATTCTGTGGGTAGAACAATAGGTATTGTAGCATGTATAGTGCTTTACTACACTCTCAAAGTGCTTTGCAATGAAGGGGGAACCTCACTAAGCTCAAACCAATATGTACTGTAGCACCCACTTGGGTGATGCATGTGCCAGAAGGCTCGTCACACACCAGTTTGAGGAGGAGAGTGAGGGAGTGAATTAGTAGGAGACCAGTTTGGGCATTTAGCCAGGAGTCCAGGGACCCCCCTAATCCTTAATGACCACAGTGAGTCAGGACTTTGGTTTCTCATGGCAATTTGTGATTGAATTCCAGTAAGAATTATTATGTGATCCCTTTAAAAATATGTAGGCCGAGGCCTGTGGCATTCTGGAAATGCATTGTGGGAAATGTCATATTAGTTGGCTGAACTGTAACATTAGTTACCAAGTTAGGTGAATTAGGAATCCTCAGTAGTGTAAGTGCACTACACTAAGTATTTGCAATTCCTATGCTGGATTAGTCTGTAATTTCAAGGGCAATCATGCTTTTTAAAAGTAACGTTAACAAACTACAGTGTAGCACAAACTTCAGCAATTCAAGTATACTTGATTGTTTACTTTTTTATATATATTTCTTAGTATTAGCAGTGGTGTTTACAATGCAAAGATACATGAGAAATCATATACAGTATCATTTTGTTAATAATTAATAATGTTCATCTTCATTTCCAAGGCTCAGAACAGGACCACATACTACGCACCCAATCAGCTTGCCCAGATGCGGCCAAACCCACGTTGGCAACAGCAAGGTGGCCGTGGACAAGGTGAAGAACTAGAACTAAGAACCAGAATTAGAACCAACAGTCAGAATCCGATCATGCTGTGTAAAACTTTGTTTCTCCTGGGATAAAATGTTAAATACGTGTAGCCTTGTCATTGGACACTATAGTTGTTTGAAGTATTCTGACATGCCGTCCAGAACAGTAATGGCAGACATTTGAATCTGTACTCTTTAGGCAGCTTCCAGGGTATGCCTAACTCTCTGCGCCAACCCGGTCCTCGTGCCAACCTGAGACATTTAGCCCCTAACGCCAGTGCCCAAGGCCCCCGGGGCATGCCTGCTGGAGCCCAGAGAATGGGTAAGAAGCCATACTTGTTCTCAGACATTCATATACATCCATGTATCCATGGGTTTCATCAGGTCCCTTTTCACAGGTGTATTAATCAAGCACCATGCAGTCTGCATTCATAATCTAGGTGCTTGATTGTATACACCTGTGGAAAGGGACCGGATGAAACCCATGAATAATCTGCATTCTCAGGGAGAGGAGTTAAACTGAAACAAAGACAGGGTTTAAATTAAATCTAGATATTAAGATGGGAATGACCTACCAGGACATTTCATAGCCAGCAGAAAGAATGGTCGAAATCCATTGACTATTCTTGTATTCAGTTCACACGCCATATTAACAGTCAGACAACAATTAACAACAGTGAAAGAATAACCTAGCACACTTTTTCTTCTAATCTGTAGGAAACGCTGGACAACCAATGGGTCCTCGTCCCTCCATGGGCATGAGCGCCCCCCGTGCCATGCCACCATATAAATACGCCACCACGGTTCGCAACACACAACCACAAGTGGTGCAACCCATTGCCTTACAACAGGTAAAATCATCATTTTTCAAATCTCATAAAGATTATGAGTCTTATATTCTTCAACTGCCATCTGCATATGCAAAGAACAAAACATATGGATATGCTGCCATGTAGCAAAGCTAAGGAATTTGACCAGGAAACGAAATGAAAGCCAGTGTTGAGCTGTGAGCTCTGCTCTGCTCCACTCTGCCTCCTTTAGGCTCAGCCTGCAGTCCATGTTCAGGGTCAGGAGCCCCTCACGGCCTCCATGCTCGCCGCTGCTCCTCCCCAGGAGCAGAAACAGATGCTGGGTGAGTAGAGGACACGACGACAGCCCCTATCAAACAAACAGAGAAGAGAGGGGGGCATCTTTAATGGATGCTGGTGTGGTGGAGCTGGAGTCAGCCAGTCAATAAAGACAGGTCAATAACGGGGAGGCCTGAGATTAAAGATGTGATAGGCTGCTCAACACATAATGGGAAGAGCTCACCACTTAGTATTGTTTCCCCACTTAAGATTGGTTGTTGTGTCATCTCGTTTAGAAACATTTTCCACACAAACCACAAACACACAAGCTCCAACATTCCTTAGTTGGCTCTGTTGCCTCATTTATTCATACATTGATCTACATTTGTGTCGTTAAATGCAAACATTTCTCCTTTTTTTTTCAGGTGAACGCCTGTTCCCACTGATCCAGGCCATGCATCCCAGCCTGGCAGGGAAGATTACCGGGATGCTGCTGGAGATCGACAATTCTGAGCTACTGCACATGTTGGAATCCCATGAGTCTTTGCGCAGCAAGGTAGCTATGTAGCTATAGCAACACAAATAATGCTGCACTGTTCTTATGACATGCCTAGAGTTGTGTTCATGTGCTCACCTTTAGACCAAGGTGCTAACTCCTGAAGAAGCAGTTACTTAAATGTCTTGGCCCGTTCTAAATTTATACGTAAAAGTGTCTAGCTAAATGACTAAATGTAAAAGCAATTCTACCAAAGCCTTATTCAAGTCAGATATTATTGGAGTTGTCTTTTATTGTATACAGAAATGAATTGTCGGCCTCAAACAATACTGTTTTATTTCTACAGGTGGAAGAGGCTGTTGCTGTGCTCCAAGCTCATCAGGCAAAGAAGGATGCCACTCAGAAAGTTGGAGTTAACGCAACAACAGCAGCGGCCTCTTCATGATGGGTAAGAGGGCGCAAAACCTGTTACACGTTTAGATCAATTATCTACACATGCTGGACTGGGTTACACACACCTCTTGCACAGTCTTGATAAACTCCCTACTGTACATAACAGTCTCTGAAATTATATACTTTCCATGTATGTACTGTATATAGGGCGTAGAAATCTTAAATATACGTGTGTTTGCATAAATTGTGAAACTGAAGCAAAGTGGCTGACATTGCAGGTTACTAATGTGTTAATATGGTTTCTGATGCAAATATTTCTCTCTTGAAGGTTTCAAAAACAAGTGGACAGAAGTCACCACTCTGGTGTTCACCTGGGCATCAACTAATTCAACAACTAAAGAAAAATACTTAAAAAAAAAGAAAAAAGAAATACAAAAATATACTTGAAAAATGTATTACGGATCTGATTTTCAGCTCTGTGATTATTTTTGATTGCATACAACTTCATTTAAAATGATACAAAAATAGAGGTTTTCCTTTCAATCAGAAATACCTCTATATAGTGGCCAGGAGGACAGGCATTTTTTTTCCTAAAAGAAAGAAAGAAACATCGTTCTTTTTTCTTCATTTTGAGAGTTGTGTGTTTGCTGGTTTGATTGGTACCATTGGATTTCCCATCCACCAATAATACCCTGGATGGTGTGGCAATCTAAATAAAGGAATGCAACATCTAATTCCTCTCTGTGTATTGTCTTATGTGGAAGCATACAGTATACTTTTTAGTTAGCCACTGTTAGGGCTCTGCTGTTTAGCAATAGTCAGCAAATATGAGCTCACACACACACACACACACACACACACACACACACACAGACACTTTAGCAGTTTTGTTGGTTTAAGATATGAGACTCCACTATATTTGGACCTTTGAATGCTACCATTTTACGATGGACAATTTTTAGAACCAACATTCAAATGACCATAGGCTATTTGACAACTTTACTGTTATCTGAATGCATTTTGTGTCTATGCTTAGCCTATATTATTTGATGTGAAGCTGGAAAAACATACTTCATCATGTCTCTTTTTGCTCTCTCTTCAATAAAGAAGGTGGCCTTCCATAAAAGGTGGTATTTCACATTGGCATTCTGTTTTTAGCATTATGTTCTGTGTAGGCTTGAAACAAGCGTGAATTAAGCATCCAAAAGAAATCCAAATTCATTGGAACGCTTTAGGGTTTAAGGGTGCACTTTATCAAATTCTCAATTGTTTCTTGACAGAATGTGAATGTGGTTTCTACAAACATTAAAAAAATACAAAATATAAAGTATTAGGAATATTTTAAAGTATAATAAAAGTAATAAAGTATTGAAATGCTTGGCTTAAAGGAAAACCTTTTCATATAAATCCCTGTTTCTCTAGGTCACAGCATTGTCAGGTACGGAAAGTAAATAAATGACAAAAGCAATCGGTGCTACCTAGATCAGGTTACTGCAGCCAACATCTAGAGTAGCAAGGCAGCTACAGTGCTACACTTAAAATACCCACCAGGTGGCACTTACACAGCTAACAAAGTCTATGTAACCCACATATTGTAGGTGGCAGGTAATACTCCAAAATTGAGTCTGCATAGTATTGAGACAGGACAACAACATTTATGCAAGCCTGTAGTTGCTTAACAAGAGCTAATATCTGGGGGGGGGGGGGGCAACTACTGTGCCATGCTGCTATACAGTGCTACACTCTGGGGGCATATTCATGAGCCCCATGTGCACTCAGAGTGTAGCACTGCAGCTGCTGGCTACAGCAACATGAGCTAGATAGATTTGATTGTTTTAAGTGTTTTTGTACCGACAAAACTTGGTGACCTCGAGAAACAGAAAATCGCCAGAACTCTCCTTTAATGGATATACTTGGAGTGATACAGCTGCAGCGAAGCTGCAAAGGCACCTATTGGGCTCTATTATCAGGATCAAGTGGGCATTGTTGCAAGTCACTCGTGCAAGTTTCTTTGGGGGCGGTCCTAGCGCAAAAGGCTATAATGACTGCGTGAAAAGTGAACATTGTGCTTGGCGCAAAGTGAAAAGGGGTTGTCTTAATTGAGTTAATTAGTCGTGGGTGTCTTTTGGGCGTAGCATGCAATAAAACAATTAGATTTCACACACTCATTCCCTTTAAAAGCCTGGCGCATTGTTCAATGGCCTGTTGGTATTATCATGGCGGATTTACCTGGGCGTCTACTCCAGAAGAGACCGACTTGCTCGTGTGTGAGGCATGGGCAGCGCATAATGGAGGCTTGGGAAGGCTAAGCCTTCCCAACTTTTATGATGGGAAATTGTGAAAATAATGTACATTATGTGTGAATATTATTTTCTAACACGGATAGTTCCGGTCCTTGATGATGATTGGCTGAATCGCGTTCGATGCTGTTATAAAATCCAACACAAACATACAGTACACCTTGACCGCATTTCGTTGATGCACTACCACAACTTGCACAAAAGTTAAAGTGGCTGCGTCTCGATGTTGCATGGCAACCATTCATATGGAGGAAATATTTATTGGCGGAAGAATGATTATCTATGAATACATCGACGTATACCATTTTAGAAAAGCAATAAGCCACTCGAGTCCGTAGTTTACACTGATTTTAGAACAGCTAAGGGGGGTTTTAGGCACTTGCCTACGGTCTCTCGGGGTTTATGACTTAAATAGATTATTTCAGAATAAACGCAGCAGCTGCAGCAGTAGCCAGAAGCCAGTTCTCACTATTGATCATTATCATTATTACATTTCCCTTGTGTGTGTGTGTATTCACACCAAATTGGCATGCCATACTGTATCCACCCAATATGCACAGCATCTCATTAGCTGCCTGTCATCAGGCTATTTACAATTTTTTATTTTAAGAAAAAGTCAGTCAACACGTTATCAAAATTAACTTAATGCGCTATAGAGCTATATCCACGCGCACACATTTCGTCTGAACAGGAGAGATTACGCACGCAGGCGCGCAACTAGGCTACTTGTTGTTTTCTTTTACTCCGCTATCAGCACACAATGTGAAGCTAATTCACTAACTCTAAGAAGTAGGGTGTGTGCGCGCACTGTGCACTCTTCCATATCCCCAAGCCTCATGGGCCCATAAAATAGCCTTTCAGCTATGCACGAGTGATTTCCGACTAGGTTTTTCCTGGTCAGTGGCGCACTTACTTTCTGCATCCATATATTAGCGACTGGCGAGCTTTGCGCCGGACCACACCTCTTCTCTTCACTGACACGCCCGTTAGGGCGCAATATCATCTCCTATTTAGAGAACGTACATTTGCGCTGGAAAAATTAAAGGATGCGCTCGCAGAGAATAGTAATTATAGGTTGCGGAAGTCGCAAAAGCTCATTGCGCGGTCGGCAAAATCGGGCCCATTGTGTTTACTAGTGTTCTTATTATAATTCTGACATGGAAGTCAATGGCAGCCCATAGAACCGACTGGTGAAAAGTCGGGAAATTTGGCACACTGATTCGGGACAGTCTCATGATTCATGTCACCAAGTTTCATGTCAGCACCTAAAACTCTCTAGCGCCACCAACAGACCAAAGTTGGACGTGCGTTCACGTGCTTTTAACCCGTTGGTCCGATTTTCAAAACTCAGGTATCGTTGGAATCCTTGGACCTACCCAAGTTCAACGCACCCTATGACGTCATTTTCCGAAATGCATTTTTAGCGAAAGTGAAACTTAAGCTTCACAGGTCACAAATGTTATCCGATCAACACTAATCTTGACATAGATCATCTTCAGACCATGTCTAATTCACGCATTGCTTTTGGTCTTCAGAAGTATAACCATTCGCCTGTAACAGCCAATCGAAATTTGTGGCAAAGCCGCCAAACAGGAAGTAAGCTCATATCTCAGCAACCCTTGCATGTATTAAAACCAAACTTGGTACATGGACTCGTGACCCCATCAGGAGGACGCGTAAGAAATTTGTTGACCTTTGACCTCTAGGGGTCGCTCTAATTCAGAAACATGCCTTTTGGCTTGCAGCTGCTGTTCGGTTTAGAATTGACCCTTCCAGAGCCACGCCCTAAAACCGCCACAGGCCAATCGTGGCTTAGCAACCCGTAGCTAGGCAAGCAAGGCCTGGCAAGCTTTTGAGTTTTTGCCATGTTAACCTATGGAGACTGCATAGCCTCTTGGCCATTAAGGGCATTTATTTGGATGTGTGGTGCCCCCAAACACGTAAAATCACGGTGAAATAACATGTTGAACTATATAGACATGATATAGTTTGGAACACGTATTTTTCTAACTTTAAAAATCCGCATATTGCGTGATATTTCCATAACCGCGAGATCCGTTTCATGATGGCAACAGACATTCAACGAGACGTATGTATAGCCCGTCAGACCATGCCTTGTCAGTGCATTGACTTCTGTAACAATTAACAATATGAACATATTTCCCCCATCCTAGCATCTCTACATTGGTTACCTGTTAAAAGTCGCATTGACTTCAAAATTCTACTTCTCACATACAAAGCCATAAATGGCAGAGCACCCGAATATATTAAAGATCTTCTAGTCCCATATAATCCACCTAGACCCTTACGATCACAAAATACTGGACTTCTTGTAATTCCAAGAATTTCAAAAACTACAGTAGGAGGCAGAGCCTTTTGTTACCGCGCACCCCTCCTCTGGAATAATCTTCCTCCCTCAATTCGATTAGCAGACACCCTCCCTATTTTTAAGTCTAGACTTATAACATATCTCTTTAGTGCTTCCTATAGTTAGGTATGGTGCAGTGTGGAACTTCAACCACCTCAGGGTCTTACTGGAACGGACCACCTCTGCTGTGGGCTTGTGTGACTGGTGCCCCAGTCATGCATCCCATGGTGGCTACTGACCACACCTGAGCTGGTGCTGACCACCCTCCACCATGCCTTAGTTATGCTGCTTTAGCATTGCGCTGTCATGGACTTCTTATGTGGCATGCCGTACAGCTCCTCTTCTCCCCTCTCCCTCTGTCTCTCTCAACTCTCCCTCTTTCCTTCCCTCCCTGTCCTGTCCTCTATAGTGTAGCTTGGGGGGGAGGGTCCCGCGTGCTGTCTGTTGCGCGTGCGGGCATTTGTTCATTCACTGCGCATGCGGGCTTTTGTCCAATTGCGCCGTTTCGGTCATGGGCCTTCCCCGGGTGGGCTTGCGCATCATGTCTGGGCTGCGCGCCCGGGTGGTGTGGCTGGGTGCTCTGGGCCGGTCGGGGTCCGTTCGCGGGTGACGTTGCTCGTCCGCGGGGGGCCTCCCGTCGCCGTCTGTAGATGGGGGGGGGGGTGGGGTTCGTGTCGGCTCCATTCGGCAGTGGCTCTGCGTGGACGTATATTGGCGGTCTGGCTGGGGCATGCGGTCTGATCAGATGTGCACGGCTGTGCATTTTGTGGGATGGGGGGGACGGGGGAGGTGGGATTGCTGGGAGTGGATGGCGGAGGGGAGGGCTATGTTGCGGCATTGTATTGGGCTTGCGGCCCGGGCCTTCTTGGGGTGGTGTTTCTAGAGTGGAAGTCCAATGGTTTTAACGATTTTAATTACATTACACCAATGTCCAATGATTTTAACGATTTTAATTACACTACATCGCCTCCCTACGCCTCCCGACCCTGTCAACAGGATGACAGGATGACACGTCCAAAGACATGAAGCATTCTGGACTTTTGCTCTGGGGGCGCTGCTACCAGGGGGCCTGGGCGGCGGGGCGGATCAGATTGTGTGTCCTGGTCGGGCCGTGGTGTGTGTTCGCGCGGTGTTGTGGTTGGGGTGGGGCTGGCGCGGGCCCCGTTCTCTCTGCTCGCGGATGGTGGTGGGGGGTTGTCTGCGGATGGGTGGCGCCGCCTGTGGGCGGACTCTGGCTGGCCATGCTCAGCCATGCTGCTCTGACGCGCGGTTCGGGGGTGGTGTGTGGGTTCGCCTGGGGGGGAGGCATTGGGGGGGGCATTGTGGGTGGGTGGATGTTGCGTGCGTGGTGGATGGGTGGATGTTTGCATGCGTGGTGGACGATGTGCGGGATGCCTCTTCGGGTTTAACTGGGTAACCTATTCCTACGCACCTGTCCCCACAAAAGAGGTGTGTAAAAGCGTTTTGTAAACCCTCTATAGTATAACCATTTATATCACCATTGATATACTTATTAATACTTAATATGACTTACAGTAATACTAACACACTCTATTTCTCTTCCCTTTCCCCTATACCTCACCTGTGAGGTAAACCATTACCAGCCATCAACCATCTCTGTGCCTGTCCCTCATCACACCTGAAGTCACATCCCTATGACTGCCCTACCATCGCCTGCTGTGGTTCCCTGCCCGAATCTTTGGCCCTCGGATCTCAGCGACCCATCACCTTCCGAAATAACTAATGGATTACTAATGGACTATTTATTCCCTACACTGGACTATTTGAACGTTCATTCTCATTGTAACTTTCAAACTACAAATGACTGTACTGTAACTGACCCAAGGCAGATGGGTTGGGCCCTTGAGTCGTGGGTCTGTCTGAGGTTTCTTCCTATATGTATCTCCAATTCTAGGGAGTTTTTCCTTGCCCCTGTTACTCATGGGCTCTCTTTGAATGTCTAACACTCTGTAAAGCGCCTTGAGACATGTGTAATGTATTGGCGCTCTATAAGCGACATTAAATTGAAATTGAAATTAACAATTGACGGAAGCATTCGTCCGTCTCAGCCAATTAAATTTGGTGGCGAAGCTGCCAAACAGGAAGTGAGCTTATATCTCAGCAACCCTAGCATCTATCAAGACCAAACTTGATATATGGACTTATGACTCCAAAGGGAGGACAGCCAAGACATTTGGTGACCTTTGACATCTGGGGTGCGAAGCCACTAAACAGGAAGTGAATTCATAACTCAGCAACCTTTGCACCTATCAAAACGAAACATAGTACATGGACTCGTGACCCGATCGGGAGGACGCCCAATAAATTTGGTGACCTTTGACCTCTAGGATAGCTGCAATTAGCTAAAACGCAAGTTGGCTCGTAACTTTTGACGTGCTAGACATGAAACTTGGTCTGATGGCTTACGGCCACATGTAATTGCTGCATTTAGCTAACAACGTTGAGTTGCCGTGGTTACTCCGGCCTACTGCTTGGCCCCCTCATTGCTGCTTGCAGCTATATTTTTTCTTATTTTCTCATTTCAAATTATGAAATGAGAAAATAAAGCACTTTAGGTCAACCCTGTTGCGTTACATTTTCTATACAGTGGGGAGAATAAGTATTTGAGCCCATGCAAAAGTCTTGACTTTTGGCCTGGCCTGGATCACTTGACTTGACCACTGTTTCAAGTTGAGTTCTAGAATGCTTTCGGGCATCATCATTTGGAATCTTCTGAACATATTCTAGAACATATTAAGTTGAGTTCTAGAATTAGAATGTTGGTTAAAGTAGAATCCTGAGGTAAAACCCTGAATCAGTTGGACCTGGCTACACCAGAGATAACACTGAGAAAGCTTTCTGCTGGAGATTTCACAAATCATTCATTGATTCACCTATTTGATATTGGCAATCCTGCCAAGGACAAAGGAGGAGTGTATTTTTTCATATTGGCCGAAGATGGAAGTGAGAGGTGAAGCTAGAGGAGAGAATGGTTGCTTCTTGGGAGCCATGAGCGCCCTCTTGAACGCCATCAGACACCGGCTAAGACCAAAGCGAAGACGACAGAGGACCAAGAACCATCGGATCTGTTGCAACTCTGCTATGGCCAAGAAAAAGTCGGCAAAAGAGAGAGAACCGACCTGGGCCTATTCTGGGCTTAACGCCAAGCCGAGCAAGCTAAACCGTGTGGCTAAAGGCACACCTGCTAACGCAGAACTCCAGGAAAGACTTAAGTCTTCCGTGCAGGCTTTTGAAGAGAAGCGCAAGCCACGCTGGGTGGTTCTCCAGCCTGCTGAACCAGCGGGTCAGGCAGAGGTAATGATGGAGAACACCGAGGCTGGAGAGGTTCTTAACCCTGCTAAACAACCAAGGGATATGGCAAGCATGAAGAACACTCAGCTTGGAGAGAATCCTCAGCATGGTGAATTGGATCTTCAGGCTGATGAACCAGCAAGTAAGAACACAAATAGCATAACTTAGGCTATAACTTTAGCTAGTTTATATAATAGAATATAGAATAACACGGATAATTCCTGGCCACAGATACACTTTTAAATCTTTCCTAACAGTTTGGGTTGTGGCTAATGCCCAAATGTGGAGGGAGATGACCAGACAAGATGGTCCTGTCCTGGTCCTTGCAGTAAACGATGACGAGGGAGACCAAGGTATGACCTTGCTTAAACTAGAAAATGATCATTAGAGCAGCTTTAACCACAGTAAGCCCAAATTATGTACTGCACTGTATCTATGTACTGTTTACCTGATACTGACAATGAGTGAATGTCAAATGTTGACTTGAGTGTTGGTGGTGTTGGTGTTTTTGTCACAGCTGGCCCTGGCTCCAGTTCCCCTGTCCCATCTGACTGGACTCTTGAACACCTCATGGTGAATCTGAAGTCATCGGCAGACAAGGAAGAGGGAGACAAAGGTATGACCTGGCTTGAAACAGGAAATGATCATTGGAACCGCTTTAATCACAGTAAGCCTAAATTAATCTTTGACAAATCATCAAATGTCAATGTTAGGTGGCCAATCATATTCAATGGCCATCAAAGCAAAAAATATATCACAATCATAAAACCAGTTGAAAATAATTTAGAATTTATAGTTACAAACCTTAGTCTGATAATGGAAGAGGAGTTACATTATTGTGTCTACCTTATAGTGGTTAAAATATATATCGCCAGTTTCCCTATACATAAACGGAACCTAACCTTAGAAAAATATAAATCATTTAAATGAATTTCATTTAATAAATTCAAGTATATTGATATTGATACTAACAAAATGAGTGAATGTTAAATGTTGACTTGAGTGGCGGTGTTGTTTTTGTCACAGCAGGTCCTGGCTCCAGTTCCCCTGTTCCATCTGAATCTGCTCTTGACCACCTCATGGAGGAACAGAGTTCATCAGCGGATGAGACTGGAGAGGATCTTCGGCCTAATGAACCACCAAGTAAGAACACAAATAGCTTTAGTAGGCTACCATTCTCAGTTTGATTTCATGATGCGAGATCCGTCTCGCAATGCCTTAGGCAAGCTCACCATAGTTTAAAGGTAGGGTATGGAATGAGCTTTTTTGGTCATTTTTGCAAAATCACTTGAAATCCTATTCCTAACCCACTTACAGCCACTGAGTTGGAAGTACTGAAATGGAAGTTAAACATGTCAATCATCTGCAGAACGGGCAGGGCTCGAAAAACTCCAGCCAATAGAATTCTAAACCTCATACCATCATTTCACAGCTCATTTGTCAATCTAACGGTCTTCCTCTTCCTCCTCCCCCTCCCCCCCGCACGCGCGACCCGTTCGTGCACATAGCACGAAAGCTGACCGCGAGTCAGTGCTGAAAGTGAAACGAAACTAACTAGGCCTGCTACACGTCCCACAATGTTCCCCTCAAATTGTATGTGTCACTTCATTTCTATACATAGTAAGGCAGCGGATACCTACGGAAACTCAATCACCCACGCAATAAATAAGCTATGTAGCAAAAATTACATTTTACCGTGACTCGAAGAGACATGAAATCGAAACTTAACCGCTTGGAGCTACAATGGAATAGGCGAACCAGCGGGCCAGCAATAAACTCGGATATTTCAGAAGATAAACGCCCTGGTAAGAACCAAACCATTCTATTCAAATATACACACCTATGGCTACTGAAAGATGTAAGGTAGCCTATATCAAATGTTATTTTGGTGTATTAAAATGCATCGTTGTTTTAGAATTTCCGAACGAAAGGGCTGGTAGACTAAGGTGCTTTTACCATAATGGCTATAAAATCATCTACCTTGTCTGATTTGTGGAACTATTACCTACAACCCTTTGGAGGTGAATAAAGAATGTAATTGGGGAAGTTGATGTGGGCGATTGTATGGAGACTAGAGCTCATAGTGCTGTAGACGCCAGGCTGGCATTTCATTTAGCCTGGCTCGCTCTCGCGCATAATTTTCGTTGGTGCATGGAGGGCGGGACTTGAGGTTGTATGTATTCAAAATCTGCCGGCCGTTTTGCGAATTCCGTACCCAACCTTTAACATATATTGGCACAGTTGTTAGGCTGCAGTACAGTATGTTGCACCTGCTAAAACAAGTCTAGCGACCAATTTTGAGGGCAGCACCCCTTTGTTGAGACGTAGAATAAGATCACCTTTCCTAATCTGTGAATAATGTCACTTCCCTTTATTTTGTACTTGGCACATGGACACTTTTTATGTATAGAAAATATATAGACATAAGAGAATGTACACCCGTGATAATAGTCTATAATGAGGTGTGTGACATTCACCATAATCATTAATTCATCATAATCAGTCGGTGGGCCTTAGGCCCAAAGAGTTTGAGAACCTGTGGAATTCACCATAAACTGATGATTTATGCCGACACGTAACTGGTTTCAAACTCTTTCTAACAGGCTGGGGTCTAACACATGACCAGATGTATCGGGATACGACTGGACAAGATAGAGTGGCCATCATGCACTGTAAGTAAAAGTTTTAGTACGATTATGGTGATAACTTGATATGGTCAGTTTCCCGTATACAGTTTAAGATTAGCATATACTTAATTATTATTTTCAAAGGAAATCTTCATCTCCATGTTCTTTGGTCCTCTGCCAAAATTACAAAATAACAAAATGAGTTGATGCTGAATGTTGACTTGAGTATTGCTGTTTTCACAGCAGGCCCTTTCAGTTTCGTTGTCCCATCTAAATGGGCCTTTGACCATGTGAGTGGGTGTGAGGAGCAGGACAGTCGTCCATACGCCATGGTCTTCTACTGACAGCCAAGCATATGGCTGCAGTACATCTACAGTACTACCACTCAACTGCTCAGCTGCCTTTTGACTATACTACATGACATTACATTTCATATTACGTCCATTAATAAAATACTTTAATGGATGAATCGGTCTTTTGTGTGTGTGTGTGTGTGTGTGTGTGTGTGTGTGTGTGTGTGTGTGTGTGTGTGTGTGTGTGTGTGTTTGTGAGTGGCTTTGTCAATTGTAAAAACATCATATTGTATATATTATAGTGGTGGGCCGTTATCGGCGTTAACGTGCTGCGTTATCGTGCAACTCTTATCGGGCGATAAAAAAAATATCAGCGTTAATCTATTCTCAAAGTTGGGCTGGGAGCTGGGTCTATACCTCGCAAGCTATGATCACTTTCACCTTGATATCTTAGCGCGAACGCCAATGTTTAAGAGTGCGCCTGAAAAAAGTCTAGGTCGCACTGGTGCACCTGACGCTGCTCGGCTGCTTTCTTTCACAAGTTGTCATTGTAGACTATGCGTGCAACTTTACCAAACAGTAACCAATGATACATCCTCCCAACATGGACGATAAGCTCAGACCCCTCCCGAATCGGCACCTGATCGCTCATTCCTAATGGAAGTAACCCCCGTCTCCTTGGCCCGCTTTCTCTTGCTCTCCCTCTCCCTCTCCCTCACTCTCCCGTGCGCGCTCAATGGACACTCGCGAGTCGCGACCCGCCCCTCGACATGCACATTTAATCCAAATAAAACATTCACTATCGTGAAAGCAATGATGCATATAGAAGACGTTAGCTAAATTAATATAAATTCCGGTTAGCATCATTGCTGCAGAAAGTTGATTAAAACTCTTACATTCAAGTCACTCGCATGAGTTGGATGATAATCTCAATACCAATGTTTTCCAACTCCAAAACTCGAAAGGAGAAAAAGGATTAGCCCACATTGAAACTTACAGTAAACACACGTGGGGAAACTGAGCAGTCCAACTAGTAAACTATGATAAACTAGCCAACTATGCTACTTTGTTTACATTTTGAGGTTTCAAGCAGACAGCTGAATTAAAGAGGCAGAGTTGTAATATGAATAGTAGGCTGCAATCTGCATAAAGTGTGCTGTCATGAATATCAGACATTTCAGTATGTAGAATAGGCTTATATAAATAATTTTGTAAAGAAAAAAATCTTTTATTGTGTTTCAAGCTTTTTCTAGACTTTTTGTTGTTAAAAAATCATTATATGAAAGGACAGCAATAAAAAGGTGACCTTTTAGCGTTAAAGGCGATGCAATGAAAAATGTGGGTGCACCTAAATTTTGCGCTGGTGCACCTAAAATTAATCTAGATTAATCTAGATTAATTTCAAGATTACAGTGAGATTAATCTAGATTAACAAAGTTAATCTATGCCCACCTCTAATATATTAGTTATATTACAGAGATGTTTTCCTATTTAAAAGTACATTTATATTTCCAGAATCCAGACAATCCCCCCACACATTACAATATGTCTCCTGGCATGCCTTCTATGGTACATAATGAAAAACATGCAAAAATGTTCAAAAGATCTGCAATATTATCTTTGATATAAAGACTTAGACGACAGTGTGGGTGCAGATGTATGATATAGCACATATAGATAAAACACCATGCAGTGGTTATATCAGTCAAAAAATCAATCTCTGAAATGACTAATCCTTGAGTCTGCAGTCCATATATGGAGTGATGGTAACGAAGAGAATATGCTGACATCACAGTCATAGCTTTAAGACTTTGTCAGAACTGTCAGTTTGACGTTTAAATGCTATGTAGTGGGTTTGTGAAATCATACTTAAGGGGGGTACACACATAAAGATTTTGTAAATCTCAACCGATTTTTTAGCTGTGAGAGAACCCACACCCAACCCAAAAATCTTTCTCGGCTGCCCTCGTAACACCCCACACACCCCACACACCTTCCAGTGTCATTGTCTCATTCTACTCTTCAAGAAAATGTACCCTTTTCCATGGATTCCTCAGGCTTTTCAGGGGCTGAAATGTAAACATGACATTTTGTAAACATAGCAGTCAATCAGACAGAAAGAATCAACATCATAGATAGAAACTCTGTGTAGATTATTTTTCAAAGCTACATCAATATTACCTGGAGATACTTGTGAAATGATAACAAGCTGCAATCCTTTAAATAGGGTGAGGCAATCATCACATTATAGTAATCACATAACATAGATATTGTAGATGTTGAATGTGGGAATGGACCACTTCAGTGCCCTGTTGAAATGTTGGGAGATATTGATCTTTTAAAGCCTCGCAGTGTTCTTACATGTGTTTGCTGTAATGAAACACTTGATTTGTGTTATAACAATATCATAAGCATGCAATGAAAGCTGCATCATAAATACCGTAGTCATCTCTGAAGTCCTACTGTATGACATGGTATCATCACTATCCAACAGAGGCAGCCAAAGCAGTGTATACGCAGTGTACAGGAAAGTGCATCTAGTACAACAGCTTTTGGCTTTTGTTTCACATTTCCCATTCTACCCTATGTCAGTATAGGCTATGTATTCTTTTTTTCTCTCTCACATAGGCATTTCGCATTTTGCACTGTATTATTATTAGGGGCCAAGAAGCGAAGCTGCGAAGGCACCTGTTGTGTTTCTTAGTGTTCTTATTATAATTCTGACATGGAAGTCAATGGCAGCCCATAGAACCAACTGGTGAAAAGTTGGGAAATTTGGCACACTGATTCGGGACAGTCTCATGACCCCATCGGGAGGACGCCCAATGAATTTGGTGACCTTTGACCTCTAGGATAGCTGCAATTAGCAAAAGCGCAAGTTGGCTTGTAACTTTTGACGTGCTAGACATGAAACTTGGTCTGATGGCTTACGGCCACATGTAATTGCTGCATTTAGCTAACAACGTTGAGTTGCCGTGGTTACTCCGGCCTACTGCTTGGCCCCCTCATTGCTGCTTGCAGCTATATTTTTTCTTATTTTCTCATTTCAAATTATGAAATGAGAAAATAAAGCACTTTAGGTCAACCCTGTTGCGTTACATTTTCTATACAGTGGGGAGAATAAGTATTTGAGCCCATGCAAAAGTCTTGACTTTTGGCCTGGCCTGGATCACTTGACTTGACCACTGTTTCAAGTTGAGTTCTAGAATGCTTTCGGGCATCATCATTTGGAATCTTCGGAACATATTCTAGAACATATTAAGTTGAGTTCTAGAATTAGAATGTTGGTTAAAGTAGAATCCTGAGGTAAAACCCTGAATCAGTTGGACCTGGCTACACCAGAGATAACACTGAGAGAGAGCTTTCTGCTGGAGATTTCACAAATCATTCATTGATTCACCTATTTGATATTGGCAATCCTGCCAAGGACAAAGGAGGAGTGTATTTTTTCATATTGGCCGAAGATGGAAGTGAGAGGTGAAGCTAGAGGAGAGAATGGTTGCTTCTTGGGAGCCATGAGCGCCCTCTTGAACGCCATCAGACACCGGCTAAGACCAAAGCGAAGACGACAGAGGACCAAGAACCACCGGATCTGTTGCAACTCTGCTATGGCCAAGAAAAAGTCGGCAAAAGAGAGAGAACCGACCTGGGCCTATTCTGGGCTTAACGCCAAGCCGAGCAAGCTAAACCGTGTGGCTAAAGGCACACCTGCTAACGCAGAACTCCAGGAAAGACTTAAGTCTTCCGTGCAGGCTTTTGAAGAGAAGCGCAAGCCACGCTGGGTGGTTCTCCAGCCTGCTGAACCAGCGGGTCAGGCAGAGGTAATGATGGAGAACACCGAGGCTGGAGAGGATCTTAACCCTGCTAAACAACCAAGGGATATGGCAAGCATGAAGAACACTCAGCTTGGAGAGAATCCTCAGCATGGTGAATTGGGTCTTCAGGCTGATGAACCAGCAAGTAAGAACACAAATAGCATAACTTAGGCTATAACTTTAGCTAGTTTATATAATAGAATATAGAATAACACGGATAATTCCTGGCCACAGATACACTTTTAAACCTTTCCTAACAGTTTGGGTTGTGGCTAATGCCCAAATGTGGAGGGAGATGACCAGACAAGATGGTCCTGCTGATCCTTGGCTCCAGTTCCCCTGTCCCATCTGACTGGACTCTTGAACACCTCATGGAGAATCTTAAGTCATCAGCAGACGATGACGAGGGAGACCAAGGTGTGACCTTGCTTAAACTACACTGTAAGCCCCAACAGGTTCAATGAACTCAAAATATTTGATGAAACTGATTACCTCAAATTATTTAGCTACGTTAACATATTCTTTAAGTAATTTCTACTTAAAATTAGACTTTTCTAAAGCTCAAAATCTTTAAGGACAAGGATCCAATTAAAAAGAATAATGTGAGAAATATATGTTTTAAGTAATTACTACATTAGCCAGACAAGCTCTTTAGACTCCAAATCTTTGAGAAAATGAACAACATTAAAACAAATAACTTCAACAAACGAACATTTTAAGTAATTACTACTCAAAACTCTAAGCTGTATTCACACTCATTTTTTTTGAGGACATTGATGAACTGAAACATAATAATTTGACAATCAAAAATGTTAAGTAATCACTACTTAAATCTTGGATAAGTTCAATGAACCTGATCATTTTGAAATCATTGTTAAATCTAGCAAATTTGACACTAAAGATGGAATTGTTTTTTTTAAGTTAACGCTCCTAATAATATATTAATGTTATCAGCATGACTCATTCAATTTCTCAGACCTAAACATTATAAATTCAGCCTCTTATATTTTTAAGTTGACTTAACTCTATTGAAACACATTTTATTGACTGTTTATATTTACTATTTTCCTCAAACACAAACATATTTTGTTTGTATGATCCAACTGAAAAATTATTGAAAAGACCATTTCACTGCACATTCCATTTATTTAAGAATTCCATTTGAATTCTAACAGAACAACCTCCCCAGCAATGGGGTTAATACAAAAAAATCAAAGAAATAACCATTTCGTCAACAAAGGTACAAACACTCAAATAACAAAAATAATAAGGCCAACATAAATAATAAAAAAAATAAAATAAAAAACTTCACTTCATTGCTTGCTTGAGTATTAAAATGCTGGCACTACCAACAATGAGATTTGGAAAACAGACTGCATACTCATCCATCATCAGCAATTCATTTTTAAGGCTAAGTAGTCTAGGAGGTAACGACTTCAGGTCATCCAAACCTATTATAATTTTTGAATGAAATTAAATGCGTAAGACAATTGCTTTGGATAATCGACATGAAGTGCATAAATTAAGGCAAACAGTAAAATTAACGCATCTGTCAACTCTGTTATATCACACTCAACAATAGCTCCCTCAAGAACTATAGAATGGATAGCATGACCAAACTTCACAAGGGAGTCCGTATCACTTGAGACAGTGAGAATAGGTACAGCTGCATCCGAGAGGTCAGGCAGGTCAATTTCTTCTACCTGAAGAACATGACAGTAATTAGTTAATGAGTAGAGTAGTCAGTGAAAAACACTACATACATTACAAACACTATACATACATATGTGTATTTCATATAATATGAAATACCAGTGAATGAAAAGTCCCAAATTAAATGTAGTATGATTTAATTGCTATTCTGGTGGCTAGGAAGATGGTTGTGGTTGTTGTCTTTTGGTTGCAATGTAGTTTCAGAGAGGGTTAAATAGAAATAGAGATATACAGAGAAGATAAATTAAGAAAAAAGGAAAGAGTGAATCAAAAACTTACATTCCAGGTCATCCTGCCGGAAGATTAGAAGGGCCTGCAGAATAATTGTTCGTCTGCTGTTGACATCAGCATCGTCCTATCAAGACAGAGAGAGGGATTGTGAGGTAATGGGAAGATAAATCAGCAGAATAGTAATCCTGTGCATATATTAAATAATACTATAGTACAAGCGACATGTAAACACAAGACACAACCTCCTGCTCAGTTTTTCTATGAAATCGTGAGAGATGAATTTTCAGTGCATTGATAGACTGGAAGGTCCAAAACGAGGGCTGAGAACCAAAGGGGCGTAGGTGACATTTTGGTCAAAATTGAGTTATATATATCACCTGAAAGCTGAGAGCTCTTTCTAGCTGACAAAATTATAGAAGTAAAATATTTGTAAATATAAAGTTATTAAACAAAAACCAAAGGTCTTTAACTGTGAACATATAGAAGCAGTTAGATTTGTTTGGGCTCTCCTATTAAGTTGGTGAAATGTCACTTATGCCCCTTTGGTTCTCAGCCCTTTAAATGCATGAGTGGTGTATGCATGGTCATGGGCTGACCCTTGAAAACTGACTGCGATTTAATCAATAATGGCAAAATACTGTAACTGAGCTTCTTGGAAAAGACGTCACATAACCACATAGCCAACCCATTTTGATATATAAAATCTAAAGTCTAAGGTGTTATCCCTTCCTTGATACAAAAATATCACTCAACTCTAGCCTTTGTGTATCCCTATGGAGAGATGCAAAGGGATACGGTTAGACTAGGCTATTCTCATTGGTGGATAAATGCTTACAAAATATTACTATAATAATATAGGCTACACAGTGGCTACATTGTGACACTAGTAAATTGAAGACCAGTAAATTATCACTTACCATGGCATGATGGTGGTTCCTTGCACAGAACTGAAAATGAATGTCACAGCGCCATCTGGTCCTGCAGGAGAAATTAAATTATTATGATGACTATTATTTCACTTCAGCACGAAAGCCAGTCAGACAATCTCTTCATATCCCTCTATAGGCATGCCTATCAGAGTCAGACGTTGACATTGACCATGCTTAGGCTATTGTCAGTAAGTTCAGAGCTAGGCCTACAATTTGACTTCCTATCTGTGTTAACAAAACTGTGGAATTGACGTTAATATAAGACAGATGTTACCGCTGCAGGGTTACTCTTCAACTAGGCCATGGTAGGCTACTCTTTGACCTGGACATTTTAAGAAAATGTAACATTTTCAATAAAAATACTTTTGCATGGTTTAATTATCTACCCTAATAGTGGCAGTGATGATTTTACCTAAATAATGTATTTTCCAATTTATTCCAAAAGCCTGTTATTCCCATCACAGAACAAAACGTGTTTTTTTGGGGGGTTTTTTAAATAATAATAAAAAAAAACATATGGTTCCAAATGTATTATTTGAATAGGCTAAATATTACACAGATATGTTTTAATTTTCCAAAAATGCATGTTGTATTATTTTCATATGATTAACTTAAATGTGTAGTGATGGAAATTACAGATATGGCAGAAAGTGTGGTGGAGATGACATGGTCTAATGTACAATAATGGCATTAACAGGGGACACGAGGATAATGATAGGCTTGAAACTTAATTGTTATCGCTCTCGAGAACGCCCTCTCTGCGTAGCCTAGATAATTTCATTTTAGTGCGATTTAACTTCTCTGAATTTAGGCCTACTACAACGTCATCACCCAATGCATTTTTTATTATAGGCCTACAGCGGACTTAAACTGTTATATTTTACTGTCCATGCGTGAATCACGGGGTGCCTCTCATTTGGTATTTTATACATCCTCCCTTCCTTCCTCGGTCCTCACCGATCTAGATAAGGAATGATGGGGCGTCAACTATGGGGTAGTCTAGTGTTAGATCAGTGGGAACGAGCCTAGAGGACCGAGCATCGAGGATCGAGGAGAGTTTGAGAGCCACCCATAGAAAGCACGAGTGGAGTGGCCACTTCAATGAGGCCCAGTATAGCAACTAATGCGAACCATGTAGCCCATGGCAGCTAGTCCATCAATAAATTGTTTAAAAGCGCGTGGACTGTGTGTAATGTGTTTGATTACCAAGCGTCATGTATGAAACATTGCTGCAGAAACCGTTGATAGACTAGTGGGCTAGTGCTAAACCAAACAACTTTGACAAGATTTGGGAAAGACTCGTCAAAGATTGTAGTCTTTTGGGTAAAGCTTGAATGGCAGGCATTAGTTAGAAAACTACAATCGTTCAAAAATCTTTCCCAAATCTTGTCAAAGTTGTTGTAGCCTAGGTATAGCCTAGTTGTTGTAAGTAGTAGGCTAGGCACTCACTCGGCTGGCTAACCTAGCTGACGACGACTGAGACAACAAACTTTAGTTAACTCGCTAAAACATGCAGCTAGCCCACAAAAGGTCTCTTTCACATAGCCTACGCTTTAGCTGAGGTCTGCCCGCTGGAAGACGGTAAACAAATAAATTAAATAATGAAAGTGCGTTCTTACCGTTGCACCTTTGAAGGCTGCTGCTGATGGATCTTGATGTTGTTGTTGTTGTCTACATCCGGGTGCGCAGCAGTCCTTGCAAACTAGCCGTCTGATGTCAAAGTGTATTAATTTACATCCGCCAAAATCAACCATATACTAGTTCATCCATCATTTCCAATTTTTAAAATGCTTATTTGTTTTTGTGGGTTTGTGTTGGTTTGTGTAGGTTAGTTGCAAGTGGCTGCAAGCCATGTTGAAATGAACCTAGCCAATGAACTAGCACGTCATTACTACGTCAGACGTAATTTCAATCCACTCTTGAAAGAAATGAGTTAGGAGGTCAGTTCTACTCATATACTAAGAGCTACTCTACTCTAAATAATCAATAACTGGGAAACCAGTTGAGTGAACTTAAAACTTTTGTGGTTCCAGAACAATATGGCAGCTTTGAGTACAGCTCAGCAATTTTATTGAGTTTACAGCACTGTTGGGGAATACAGTGTAGAAAATGATCATTAGAGCAGCTTTAACCACAGTACGCCCAAATGATGTACTGTACTGTCTATGTACTGTTTACCTGATACTGACAATGAGTGAATGTCAAATGTTGACTTGAGTGTTGGTGGTGTTGGTGTTTTTGTCACAGCTGGCCCTGGCTCCAGTTCCCCTGTCCCATCTGACTGGACTCTTGAACACCTCATGGTGAATCTGAAGTCATCGGCAGACGATGACGAGGGACACCAAGGTATGACCTGGCTTGAAACAGGAAATGATCATTGGAACCGCTTTAAGCACAGTAAGCCTAAATTAATCTTTGACAAATCATCTAATGTCAATGTTAGGTGGCCAATCATATTCAATGGCCATCAAAGCAAAAAATATATCACAATCATAAAACCAGTTGAAAATAATTTAGAATTTATAGTTACAAACCTTAGTCTGATAATGGAAGAGGAGTTACATTATTGTGTCTACCTTATAGTGGTTAAAATATATATCGCCAGTTTCCCTATACATAAACGGAACCTAACCTTAGAAAAATATAAATCATTTAAATGAATTTCATTTAATAAATTCAAGTATATTGATATTGATACTAACAAAATGAGTGAATGTTAAATGTTGACTTGAGTGGCGGTGTTGTTTTTGTCACAGCAGGTCCTGGCTCCAGTTCCCCTGTTCCATCTGAATCTGCTCTTGACCACCTCATGGAGGAACAGAGTTCATCAGCGGATGAGACTGGAGAGGATCTTCAGCCTAATGAACCACCAAGTAGCCTAAGAACACAAATAGCTTTAGTAGGCTACCATTCTCAGTTTGATTTCATGATGCGAGATCCGTCTCGCAATGCCTTAGGCAAGCTCACCATAGTTTAACATATATTGGCACAGTTGTTAGGCTGCAGTACAGTATGTTGCACCTGCTAAAACAAGTCTAGCGACCAATTTTGAGGGCAGCACCCCTTTGTTGAGACGTAGAATAAGATCACCTTTCCTAATCTGTGAATAATGTCACTTCCCTTTATTTTGTACTTGGCACATGGACACTTTTTATGTATAGAAAATATATAGACATAAGAGAATGTACACCCATGATAATAGTCTATAATGAGGTGTGTGACATTCACCATAATCATTAATTCATCATAATCAGTCGGTGGGCCTTAGGCCCAAAGAGTTTGAGAACCTGTGGAATTCACCATAAACTGATGATTTATGCCGACACGTAACTGGTTTCAAACTCTTTCTAACAGGCTGGGGTCTAACACATGACCAGATGTATCGGGATACGACTGGACAAGATAGAGTGGCCATCATGCACTGTAAGTAAAAGTTTTAGTACGATTATGGTGATAACTTGATATGGTCAGTTTCCCGTATACAGTTTAAGATTAGCATATACTAAATTATTATTTTCAAAGGAAATCTTCATCTCCATGTTCTTTGGTCCTCTGCCAAAATTACAAAATAACAAAATGAGTTGATGCTGAATGTTGACTTGAGTATTGCTGTTTTCACAGCGGGCCCTTTCAGTTTCGTTGTCCCATCTAAATGGGCCTTTGACCATGTGAGTGGGTGTGAGGAGCAGGACAGTCGTCCATACGCCATGGTCTTCTACTGACAGCCAAGCAGACGGCTGCAGTACATCTACAGTACTACCACTCAACTGCTCAGCTGCCTTTTGACTATACTACATGACATTACATTTCATATTACGTCCATTAATAAAATACTTTAATGGATGAATCGGTCTTTTGTGTGTGTGTGTGTGTGTGTGTGTGTGTGTGTGTGTGTGTTTGTGTGTGTGAGTGGCTTTGTCAATTGTAAAAACATCATATTGTATATATTAGTTATATTACAGAGATGTTTTCCTATTTAAAAGTACATTTATATTTCCAGAATCCAGACAATCCCCCCACACATTACAATATGTCTCCTGGCATGCCTTCTATGGTACATAATGAAAAACATGCAAAAATGTTCAAAAGATCTGCAATATTATCTTTGATATAAAGACTTAGACGACAGTGTGGGTGCAGATGTATGATATAGCACATATAGATAAAACACCATGCAGTGGTTATATCAGTCAAAAAATCAATCTCTGAAATGACTAATCCTTGAGTCTGCAGTCCATATATGGAGTGATGGTAACGAAGAGAATATGCTGACATCACAGTCATAGCTTTAAGACTTTGTCAGAACTGTCAGTTTGACGTTTAAATGCTATGTAGTGGGTTTGTGAAATCATACTTAAGGGGGGTACACACATAAAGATTTTGTAAATCTCAACCGATTTTTTAGTTGTGAGAGAACCCACACCCAACCCAAAAATCTTTCTCGGCTGCCCTCGTAACACCCCACACGCCCCACACACCTTCCAGTGTCCTTGTCTCATTCTACTCTTCAAGAAAATGTACCCTTTTCCATGGATTCCTCAGGCTTTTCAGGGGCTGAAATGTAAACATGACATTTTGTAAACATAGCAGTCAATCAGACAGAAAGAATCAACATCATAGATAGAAACTCTGTGTAGATTATTTTTCAAAGCTACATCAATATTACCTGGAGATACTTGTGAAATGATAACAAGCTGCAATCCTTTAAATAGGGTGAGGCAATCATCACATTATAGTAATCATATAACATAGATATTGTAGATGTTGAATGTGGGAATGGACCACTTCAGTGCCCTGTTGAAATGTTGGGAGATATTGATCTTTTAAAGCCTCGCAGTGTTCTTACATGTGTATGCTGTAATGAAACACTTGATTTGTGTTATAACAATATCATAAGCATGCAATGAAAGCTGCATCATAAATACCGTAGTCATCTCTGAAGTCCTACTGTATGACATGGTATCATCACTATCCAACAGAGGCAGCCAAAGCAGTGTATACGCAGTGTACAGGAAAGTGCATCTAGTACAACAGCTTTTGGCTTTTGTTTCACATTAATGTCACATTTTCCTTAAGATGGGTGTTTCCCCCCACTCTACCCTATGTCAGTATAGGCTATGTATTCTTTTTTTCTCTCTCACATAGGCATTTCGCATTTTGCACTGTATTATTATTAGGGGCCAAGAAGAGAAGCTGCGAAGGCACCTATTGTGTTTCTTAGTGTTCTTATTATAACTCTGATTCGGGACAGTCTCATGATTCATGTCACCAAGTTTCATGTCGGCACCTCAAACTCTCTAGCGCCACCGACAGACCAAAGTTGGACGTGCGTTCATGCACGTAACTTTTGACCCGTTGGTCCGATTTTCAAAACTCCCATTTTGGATTTTAGCGAAAGTGAAACTAAAGCTTCACAGGTCACAACATGGACATTTTGTCCGATCAACACTAATCTTGACATAGATCATCTTCAGACCATATCTAATTCACGCATTGCTTTTGGTCTTCAGAAGTATAACCGTTCGCCTGTAACAGCCAATCGAAATTTGCGGCGAAGTCGCCAAACAGGAAGTAAGCTCATATCTCAGCAACCCTTGCATGTATCAAAACCAAACTTGGTACATGGACTCGTGACCCCATCAGAAGGACGCGTAAGAAATTTGTTGACCTTTGACCTCTAGGGGTCGCTCTAATTCAAAACCATGCCTTTTGGCTTGTAGCTGCTGTTGTGTATAGAATTGACCCTTCCAGGGCCACGCCCTAAAACTGCCACAGGCCAATCGTGGCTTAGCAACCCGTAACTAAGCAAGCAGGGCCTGGCAAGCTTTTGAGTTTTTGCCATGTTAACCTATGGAGACTGCATAGCCTGTGGGCCATTAAGGGCATTTATTTGGATATGTGGTGCCCCCAAACACGTAAAATCACAGTGAAATAACATGTTGAAGTATATAGACATGATATAGTTTGGAACACATTTTTCTAACTTTAAAAATCCGCATATTGCGTGATATTTCCATAACCGCAAGATACGTTTCACGATGGCAACAGACATTCAACGAAACGTACAGTATGTATAGCCCGTCAGACCATGCCTTGTCAGTGCATTGACTTCTGTAACAATTGACGGAAGCATTCGCCCGTCGCAGCCAATTAAATTTGGTGGCGAAGCCGCCAAACAGGAAGTGAGCTTATATCTCAGCAACCTTTGCATCTATCAAGACCAAACTTGATAAATGGACTTATGACTCCAAATGGAGGACAGCCAAGAAATTTGGTGACCTTTGACATCTGGGGTGCGAAGCCGCTAAACAGGAAGTGAATTCATATCTCAGCAACCTTTGCACCTATCAAAACGAAACATAGTACATGGACTCGTGACCCCATCGGGAGGACGCCCAAGAAATTTGGTGAGAACCGGTAAAGGGGCAGCAGTGGCCTACTGGTTAACTGCGTCCTTGAAGCCAAAGGGTGGCTGATTCGATTCTGGATCAGTAGGGAAATGTGGGCGGGGGAAGTGGTTAAGCACTGCTCTCCCATGCCCACACCCACATCCACGGCTGAAATGCCCTTGAACAAGGCACCTATCCCCGACTGCCACTGTAGCAGGCGGCTCACTGCACCGGGTTTGTGTGTACTTCAACTCACTGTGCGTTCACTGTGTGCTCTGAGTGTTTCACTAATTCAGGGATTGGATAAATGCAGAGACCAAATTTCTCTCATGGGATCAAAAGAGTATCTTACACATATATAAACCATGACACAGACAACCTCGTAACCTTTAGAATGAGGAAAACTGGTGACAAAGTCTATCACCAAGTGACAAGGGTCTGGGAGGCACCTGCAAGGGTAATAATTCACAACTTGACAGGGGATTTGGTTGCAGCACAGGTAGAGCACAACAGAACATGCCTTAATATCCCCCAACAGAGAGGACCACCAAGTACAATCTTAGTAGAACTTCAGTATTTGTTTTAATGGCAGGATGTTCTATGGCCAGAGTGGTGTGAGCCCAAATCACCAAACAATCATGGAGCGATGCTGAAACATAGGTCTTGTTTGGGGTGCATGTTGCAGGTGGAAGGTAGTTATGGAATTCTCTCTCTACATTGGCTGCAACATCCCTCTGAATTAGTGCTACTGCAATTGAGGATGGAACAATTAGCTCCGGCTCACAAGGAACCTCAGGGGTTTTGAAACGGTGAGGCAAAGCATCAGCTTTGTCGGTTTTTGGACATGGGCGATAATGAATTGAAACCTTGCAAAGAGTAGAGCCCACATGGAAAAAAAGTGGCCTAGTTGGTTGGTTGTCACCGGGATGCAGAGCCAGAGTTCAGTTGAGTGACAGCCACAGAAAAGAAGCTGCATGGTTCGGGGAGACTATTTGAACACAATAAGAATATGTTTCATCCAAAACTAGACTGCACTGTAAAAAATAAAAAGTGTGAGCTGTCCAATTTATCAAACCATATTACGTTACAATTACATGAAACAGTCTAGTTTTGAATGAAACACAGCCTTTTTGTGCTCAAATAATCATTCCAATTGATGGAAAAAAGGAAAAGAGGGTTTGTCACATTTACTAAACCATAAATGTAAAACAGACTCATGTTATTCTTTCAAACACAATGTTATTAAGTGAACTGCCATATTTTGCCATCATTTATCCAACAGAATCATGTCAGATCAATGTGAAGCACGTACTAAACCAGTAAGGCAAAGGAATATGGGATGCCTTGATAAACATGATAAAATCAAGTAAAGTGACATGCTTAGCCAGGCAAATCAAAGGTGTGGGTGTGTTTTCAGTCATGTTGGCAGCTGTGAGGACTAGGGCCCTTGTGTTAACTCAGCTATGTTCTATTGAATTCGTGTGGTTCACATGGGTCTGTGACGGTCATCTAGAAGGACACAGGTCTGACATCGTAGCATAAGAAGTCATAAGGTAGGCTATTTCTGATCTTGGTCTACTGTGTAAAATAATGTTTAGGCTTATTTATTGGTTTAGCTCACATGGCTTTGTCCACTCATGGAATGTTTATCTTTATTTTTTTGTCTCTCTGCTTTGTTCGCATAAAATATCTCCTTAATTGTCACTATCCCCTCTTGTGATCACAGGTGTCTTCACATTTCCACCACAGTCTTGAAGGGAAAATACCTCTAGACCTTCCTTCCTAATGAGGTAGGCTATGCCTTGGGTCATCTGACAACCAATGCTGCTTGTACAGGCTAACGATGGGCCAGTGGTTCTTAAACTGGGGTATGGGTCCGCCAAAAATAAGTTTTACCACCAGTTTTTACTCCGTCTCTGACAGGCTTTGATCTATTCATGCTGCATTAATTAAAGTGTCAATAAAGCAGAAAGCAATGTGTGTGATGCGGTAGCTTAAATAAATGTAGTTTTTCTTTGACAAATGTATTGTTCGATGACATGTGCTATATTGAAATTTTTGCTTGTTTTGATACAGAGCATTGTGGCATCTTAGCGCCACACATATTGTAGGTTGCATGCATGTAAAACCTGCAAACTGTTCAAAAATAACCAGATTCCATTGTCAATTCAACCTGAATATGACAGTCAAATTATAACATTAGGAAGAAGCAAAGACGTTGATAAGGTCTTGTGAGGTCAGTCTCATGGGGAGTACGTGAGACTTGAGATCCCTGCACTGATAGGACAGCTTGTGTCTCTGTGAACCTCAGAAGAATGCATCCATTGCACAGAAATGTAGCTATCAGATATGGTGCTGATTTATTTGTCAGATACACCCAGCAAGGCAAACTGAAAATGTGTCCGGATTAGAAGAACTTCCCTGAAAAGAACAAAACCTGTTTTACCACAGTTTTCAACCTTGCATGTAAAGTAGTATCAGTATTTAGTACAGGAAACAGAGGCCTGGCCCCATAGACAGTAAAAGATATGGACAGAGCTATCACGTAGACGGCAGCAGAGACCGAGGAAGCAAATTTCAACGTTTTTTTTAGGTCTTCTTATTCCGTCATAGGTCTCCTGCGCAGGCTCAGTTGTCGTACATGTGACGTAGGCACGTAGTCTGACCGAGTCTGACCTATGGCGACGCTTTACTCTCGCTGGACGCATGCGCCTTTAACACTTTAGCATTGACTTCGGAAAAACGTTAATTACTCAGCCAATAAGACAGTTACGAGATTATTATGTCAATTTCACAATGTAGCATGTACCCCGACAATAGAAAATGTTCATATAAAGGCTTAAAACGCCTCAGCTCTAACGTAATTTGATGTGAAAGTGGCGCTTACGCCCCATAGGATTCAATGGAATGGCCAGCTAGCCACGGTCTTCTCGTTAGCATGGCGGCCGCCATGCTGTCTACACTCTCAGAACGTTCGCTGCCCCCTTGCCTGGCCCCAGCTGTGGCGCAACTGGCTGGGGCACCTGCACCGTTCACCGGCGACCCGGGTTCGATTCCCACCCCGTGGTCCTTTCCGGATCCCACCCCAGCTCTCTCTCCCATTCACTTCCTGTCAATTGTCCACTGTCTCTATCTAGCCTGGGTTTCCCATACTGCCTTGCGCGGTGATTTCTTTCACGCTGCTAAGGCAGTCTGGAAACTAACGCCCTCATGTTCGCCTGATGTTGGAGGCCAATCACAGAACAGGGGAGAAAGCAAGACCATTAAGAGCTATGCAGAGACGCATTTGATTGACATCCGTGGCGCCCAATGAACGGATCTGGGCATTTTTTCAAATACGAGAAAATGAACGTCTGGTTGCCAGACCACGTCTCATTTGAGAAGTGGGAGGCGTTAGCCAGGCTAGTCTCTATCATTAAAAGGCATAAAAGTCCAAAAAATATACTTAAAAAAAAAAAAAGGAAACAGAGGCTTCAAAAGTTGAATCACTTCCACCCGAAGTAGAACAAAACACAACCATGGTTTCATATTTTTGATATGTCTAGTTTATGAAAATTATTGTAGTATAAAAATATTGTATATTAATGATGGTATTTGAATCCTTTGGGAGTTGGGAAAATTACGGATTCTGCAAAAAGGACATTATTCGCTTTGTCACATGCATGCATCAGAAACTCACCAAATTGGGACTGTGTGTACACAGGCAGTTGGTACATACAATGGGTTGCTAAATTAACTGGTTTGAAAGAGAATTGTGCAAAATACATACCCTACAACGTACATGGAATGTATAGGCGGAAATTGAAGTAATAAAAAAATATATGACATACCGTACTCATGTATATGTTTGTAAGTTTAAATATAAAGACAGAAATCACCATGAAATTTAATTGACAAGTACTAGATGCTTTAATCAGCTCATAGGAACAA
This sequence comes from Sardina pilchardus, assembly GCF_963854185.1. NCBI lineage: Eukaryota > Metazoa > Chordata > Actinopteri > Clupeiformes > Clupeidae > Sardina > Sardina pilchardus. Next base: position 14,321,064 of record NC_085013.1, on the reverse strand, counting down.
GTTGTTTGACAATTCAGTTGACCCTCTAGCCACCAATAAAAACCTTGTGCCACTGCAATGCACTTACTGTTTTGCAAATGGTGAGGATGATTCGAGAAATGTACCTAAGCGATATAACTGAAACAAACTGACTATGCGCCATGTTTTACTGACATGACATAATACTGACATTTTACTGACATAATACATGATCACATGTATTAGTCTTGAATAGAGGGGAGCTTGCATCCATTGATGGTATGAGCCATGAGACAGAGATGGAATGGACCACAGAAGCATTAGACAATTGGTCGAGGAGATAATGAGAAAAAGATGTACTGATTAACAATGGTTAAGCTAATTGTTGTGGAAGGCTGTTTCAGCCAGCAAGCACATTTATCAGCAACAGCATCTTCTTTTATATTCTGCCCCTTTCATGTTCACTCTAACATTAAACATCTTGTCTACGCCTGACAGTGCAACTCTTTATTCAACTTTGACACACGCATACATCCTTCAACATTTTAACACGCACATTCAGGCGTATCAGAAAATCGGGTCCATGTAAACAGGTACGCTAAATCAATGCAGGTGATGGTCAGGTGATGTGCCTGTGTATGAAAGGTCAGGAAAATATAATGTGACATTCAGTAACCAGCGATGTATTGTCTGCAATGTTCCACGAAACCACGACCACATAGTCTAGCATGTCAGAACTTTTGGGGAATTTCCCATGATTCCCAATGTGAACGATAGGCTACATGATCTTATAATGTGGCCAATCTCCTGACCAAGAGTCCAAGACACAGCAAGAGTGTCAAAGGAGTGGTTAAGAAGCTGGTTTAGCATGTAGTACTCTGAATAATTGTGTGTTCAATTCCAAGCTTCCACTGTTGTGCCCTTGAGCAAGGCACTTAACCCCTAGTTGCTCTGGGCACAATGGCCCTGAGCATTTGATAAAAGTGTCAGCTAAATCAATAAATGTAAATGCATAGTCTGACATGGTCAATCCTAAAAGACCATTGTGGAAGACAAAAAAAACTGTGTGTTGTGTATGTAACATGTTTTGATTTTAATTTTGTCTGCTCCTGTTGGTGAAGTACAGTTGAGCAAGCACACTTTTGCAGTTTTGTGGGAAATACTCTAGTTAAATAGGAGGAAGCAATTGTTAGCGTGAGAAGGTAGCCTAGAAATCTAGACGCACCATATACATTTAATGTATAGTTTGCCAGGCTAGTGAGAAGGCATGTATGGCTCATTGACCAAAAATTCACAAAGCAAAAAAGCAAAAAAAAAAAACACGAGCTAAGCTAATGGTGGTCATAATAATAACAATGTTACTATGGTGAGCTAACAGCAACAACCTTTGAGAGCTATCCTCACTTCCAAATTATGTGACAGTTTGTATGTCCTGAAATCCATTACCAATGTTTGAGAGTTCATATCAACTCTGATTACATCTTTATAATCAGTCATTATTTTCTTCTCTAACAGATTGATCTGATGGCCTGCAGAGTCAAGAAGAATATCAATGACAAGCATCTGCCCAGCCACTCCTCCATAACACTGCATATTCACTGTGAATAATAAGTTTGGGGAGCCCCCTCATCTTTGTACAGCTTTGTGTCTCAACCATACAGTTTTACACTGCAGTGGACATCTATATTTGAAAGTCTACAAAATGAAAGGCCACGTCAGAATATTTCTTGCTACATTAGTGATCTGTTCTTGTCTTGTTTTTATCTACTTAAATTTCAACCAAGAGGGGCCTAATACTCACTGTGATTTATCAGATATTCCTGTGAGGCCTGTCATGGGCCACCCAAGCATCAGACCTGTTACGGATGGAAAAGCAAAGAGAGCTCAACTTCCTCATGTAAGGATATCCGAGGTCCACGTTTCCCCTGCATTTAGAAAAAGTATTCCACAGAGTAGTGCATTCTGGAACAGAAAGTTTCACTCTGGTCTCAAAAAGTTGAATGACGCAGGACATCTCAGACTCCCTGAAATCAGTGGCAATGGTACACTGGAGAGTACAGAGTATCTGCAAGCAAACATACCAAATTTCAATACCTACCCACCCATGTACAAAGATTTTGTGCGTAGCATGAATTTCCGCAGTCCTGATATTCTCATTAATCAGCCCAACAAGTGTACCTCTAATGGCAAACCTGACAACGTGACTCTTCTCTTTGGAATTAAGTCAAGTGCTCGCAATTTTGAACGACGACAAGCAGTTAGGCAGACTTGGGGGCAAGAAGGGGTTTATGAAGACATGCATAACAGTTTGCTGGTACGCACAGTTTTTCTCTTGGGTACCTCTTCCTTGGATGATCCTGATCTCGGAATGCTCTTGTCTGTTGAAGCACAGCAGTTTGGTGATCTGCTTGTTTGGGACTTTAAGGACACATTTTACAACCTTACTCTAAAGGAGCATGTATTTCTCAAATGGTCTATCCTACACTGTCCTCAGGTCTCCTTTATTTTCAAGGGTGATGATGATGTTTTTGTTAATACAAAAGCTATTCTTGAATACCTTAAGTCACTGCAGCCAGCCAAGAAGTCAAAACTGTATGTTGGCCATATAATAGTACAAACCTCCCCCGTGCGTTTCCGTAATATAAAGTACTTTGTCCCACAAACCTTCTATGATGGACCCTATCCACCCTATGCTGGTGGTGGTGGCTTTGTCTTCTCAGGGGCTTTGCTAGAGTCCCTCTACAGTATAAGCTGGCACATCCCCTTTCATCCCATTGATGATGTCTACACAGGGATGTGCTTCTTAGCTCTTGATATAGCTGCAGAGAAACACATGGGGTTCAAGACATTTGACTTCATGGTGAAGGAGCGGGAGAATCCATGTCTGCACAAACATCTGCTTGTGGTGCATCGAAGAAGTCCACAGGAAACTATACGGTTGTGGCAGAAATTGAAAAGCCCTATCCTTATTTGCTAAGGCAAATCTCTGGCCTAAATGGCAAGATGGTGGCGCGCATTGACGCAGCGGCTCGGTGCTCCACTTTTCAGTGCCTTTTATCTCTTATCTTTATTTTTATACCGGCACTGTTAGTGGTCACTTGCAATTTCGTTGTTCAACTTGTTGAATAATGACAAATAAAGATTCTATTCTATTCTATTCTATTCTAAAAACCTTGTGGAATTGGTCACTAAAATGGGCTAGGTGGTGGTTGGTGTACAGCAGAATCAAAACAAATTGGACTTAATGGAAAATATACTGTATGTTCATTGTGAATTTAATATTAGAAGATAACGTTTTAAAAATGGCTGGAAAAAGTTGTATGATAAAGAAGGAATATTTCACAACTAATTAGGGTATCAAAAAGAGCATTACAGAGAGGTTGAACCTCTTAGAAGTAAAGATAAGTATTCCTCATTCTGTGTAAACCTGTGTGGACAAATGAAGAAACAATGTATGAGATTTAGGAGAAACAGGTGAGATCTCCATATAGATGACAAGACAAGACAAGACATCATTTAGCTGGGGTTAATGAAGTCCATAATGCTGTGGCATGCATGTGGTATAGCCTACTGGCTCTGCCCTCTTACGCATTTCTGCTCAATTTTCATTTCCCTTCACGTCATCTGGGGGGGAAGCATAGACATTCAAAGATAAAAGGGGGGAAATGCCTCTGCACTCAATTGGATATACCTAACCAATCAGAGCTACGAAATAGCTTTAATCCTGGAGGAAGAACCCCTGATATCCTTCTTTTCCACAAATGCCTTTGTTATCTGTTTTTTTTGTTTTGTTTTTTGTTATTCCGCTGCCAATATGCTGTAAAACGGACGAGATGGCAAAATCTAACACACGCTCTATCACGTCTACAGCGCCATCAGTGTAGGCCTACATGCCTGCCTGTAAACGTGTTATGATAAAGGGAAAATAGGCTGTGACCTATCTGTATGTCAACTCAGATTGCTTTTACAGTAACATTTGGCTTGAAGTCTGACCTTGTGGTGATTATCATTATATTATCCTCATAAAAAATGTGATGCTAATTTATGTATTAAAAGGGGCTCAATATAGCCTGGGAATGCCCATGCTGCCTTGTGCGCTTGTACAGAACTGCTCGGCAGCCTGGAGACCAAGGCCGAAATCTTTGCATGGATTTGGGGACTGTATCATTCATTAAAAAAATCAAAAAAGTAATCAAAAAGTAATTAATTACGTTACTCACATAATGAGTAACGTAATTAATTACACACACACACACACACACACACACACACACACACACACACACACACACACACACACACACACACACACACACACACACACACACACACACACACACACACACACACACACACACACACACACACACACAAAGAGAGAGAGCCGTACCCCCTCCAGAACACAGGGGACCGATTTATGTGTGTTGGACGTTTGAACTCCACTCCACCAGGTGGCAATAAAAAGCCATTCCATCAATTGAAGAAAAAAACAAACCAAAAAAAGCACGAACTAGAGAGGTGAAAGGTTAAAGTTGATAGAATCATGGCGGCGGCCAAGCGTGTACTTTATGTTGGTGAGTAAAACAGAATGGTAATAACTTTGTTATTGGTTTATTAATTGTGCAGAAAGAATTAGCCTATACAAGAAGGGACGAGAGACTAAAAAATAGCTACGTTAACTTTGGTTCCGTTCCCGTTCTGCTGAGCTCTATTTGCACAGTTACGATAGCTCGTTCACGTATATTGAACGTTAGAGCCTCTCAACGTTAGGTCTACTTTATTCAGAAGACCATATACTCTTTGACAACATTAAGCTTGGCTGCTGTCTTTTATTGACTAGGTGGGCTTGCGGAGGAAGTGGACGAGAAAGTTTTACACGCGGCATTCATTCCATTCGGTGATATTACAGATATTCAAATTCCATTGGATTATGAAACAGGTAAATTAACTGCTCGGTTCAACCTACTTGTAAATATTTCCACCAAGGAACTGTCCGGCAGCGGTTAATGTTGCATGTCTTTTTCATCCCTAGAAAAACACAGAGGATTCGCCTTCATTGAATTCGAGCTTGCGGAGGTGGGTTGTTGTTTTCCTAGACCTACATTGTGTTTCAAACTCCCAATGCTGTAAGATTTCGTGCAATCGAATGATGGCCGATTTCCCTCTCCTTGATGAGAGTTGCTAGGGTTTTTCCCCAGCTTGTTGAAAGATTTTTTTCCCCTCATGTTTGACGCGAGTAAGTTTAGTAGTTGTGCAGAACGCCATCTAGTGTTTATCAGTCAATTCTGTTTCAATTTTAATGTTGCTTTATTAGCATTACTGTAAGCACTCCCAAGAAGCACTCTCGCTGGATTTCTAGATGAGGACTAAATTAAAGATTTAAGTTGTCAAACAGTCATACAATCAGTAAATCTGCACTCTTTTTACAGGATGCTGCTGCCGCGATTGATAACATGGTGAGTTTAGTAATGTTTCTAGTCTTCCCTCTTATTGAATCCACAGGACTATATACACAAATGCAAAGCTGACATCGACTGGAAAGGTCCAGTCTACAGTTCTATATGTACCTCATGGCTTTGTGATTTGCAGAATGAATCCGAGCTATTTGGCCGGACCATCAGAGTGAACATCGCCAAACCCATGAGGATTAAAGAGGGTTCCTCTCGTCCAGGTAGGCATTTTATTTAGTTCTTCTGTTCAGTTGCTAGTTCTGGACAAAGCGTATGCGCTAAAGGCTGACTTGTTCCTTCCTAGCTGTGAAATGTATGGGTAAATGTGCTTTTATTCAGGTTTTATCATTTTCTACATTACAAGTCTTTCTTTCCTGTGTGCATTGGAATGACATATTACACTTGCCAGAAGCACTGAACAGTATTTTGTCTGATCATGTCATGTATTGATAAATTGAGTTTGTTTATATTGTGTGTGTATTTTCAGTTTGGTCCGATGACGACTGGTTGAAGAAGTTTTCAGGCAAGACTACAGAAGACAGTGAAGAGGCAGTATCAGCAAGTGGAGAACCAGCCAGTACAACAACACAGGAAGTAAGATACTGTGCTGTTTTGCATCACTTTCATATGTGCTTCATGGCCAAAGTATTATGTAGTCATGTTACAGTTTGGTACAGTATGTGTGGTCATGTGAAGGTACAATAAACACACCTGTCATTCCCACTACCCCTCCAGCCTATGCACAGTGTAGTCTTGTTGTTCATAAAATGACCTCACCAACAATATATAGCCCAGAAGAAGCCATTTAGCATCTTGTTGTGCTTTGATCTTTGGCTGTTGGCGTCTGCAATTTTTCTGCATGCCTGCATTACTAGGTACTAGTAAGGTAGCTTACTATTTCTAGACAAACTTCATAATACTGCTTTTTGTCTTGTTTATGGGTCATAAAGCTTTTATTCCACAAATGAAATGCTCAATTTCTTTGATCTAACTTCTTTTCTGTACTTGTTTAGGGTGAACCTCCAGCCAAAAAGGGAAGGAGCAACCCTCAGGTCTACATGGACGTCAAGATAGGGAACAAACCAGCCGGAAGAATGCGCTTCATGCTGCGAGCTGATATTGTTCCCATGACAGCAGGTCATTAATACGTTTCGTGCATTATTTATGTGTGCCCATTTTCCTTAGATTCTCAAGCCTCATGCTCCATTGGACTATTTTTGGTCCTGCCACAGCTAGTGTGCATGATGCTGATATAGTGGAACTTGAAATGTGTGTTACTCCTAATCTCATTAATAATTTTGTCACAACTGTCCACAACACACACTCTGATACTCTTGTTTTGCTAATGCATCACAGCTTAATGACTAATCAATCATCTATTTTATGTATTAATCCTTATCATGTTGGACGTTATTTATTGTACTCCTCATGGTATATGCTCTGATGGAATTTCAATCAACACGACACAAAACAGTTTCAGTACTTTTACATTTAGTTTTACGGCTAGAGGTACGCATCATATGTCAAGGGATATAATAACTCAGAACATAGAAATTTGCTAGGGAAAGATGTTCTTTTCTGACCAGTCAGTAACCCATTGCCACGTGATTTTACCTTTATAGAAAACTTCCGCTGCCTCTGCACCCATGAAAAGGGCTTTGGTTTCAAAGGTAGCAGTTTTCACCGAGTCATACCACAGTTCATGTGCCAGGGGGGAGATTTCACTAACCACAATGGCACTGGAGGCAAGTCCATCTATGGCCGCAAGTTTGATGACGAGAACTTTGTGCTCAAACATACTGCCCCAGGTAAGACTCCTTTATTGTATATCCAGCCAAGTCTGCCAATGCAGGGTGTGCCTGGGTGTGGGTGGGCAGGAGAACATTCTAGATTCTTCGCTATGAATAAGAACATTGTTCAGCTGCAATATCTGTCAAGCGAGAGTTATTATGTTTTTGTGGCATGTGCAAATGTTTTGAGTCAAGAAAAAGTGGCGTGGCACACTCAGAACTTCAATATGCCTCAAGTTTTATTCATCTAATGTTGGTAAGCATATTGAAGTTCTGAATATGCCAAGACACTTTTTCTTGACTGAAAACATTTTGGCATCCTACATTTAAAATGTGTGTTGACATTTTAAATTCAAAACCCTTTCACTGCTAGGGGTTTCATGATTACTGATTTTTACCAGTTGACACGTTTTTCCATCAGTTTTTTATTAGTTGACTGTCTAACTAGTTGTTATGTAACACTGCAGTGCAGTGGGGTGTCCTACGAAGCAAGTTAGACAAATCTAGGTTATCTACACATATCGAGGCTGCACAAAGCCTCAACTCGGGTATTAAGTTAAGTGATCCTACGACAGCAGGTATGTGATAAATTTGCCAAACTGGGCTTTCAGCTCAGATCTGTGCGCGTTCTCGTGGTTGGGGTGATTTTGACCAATCGGGAAACGTGGAGACGCACAAGACAGCCTAGGTTTAAAAACGATTACTTCCGCATTTATGAGCGGTAGCGAAATCTAGGGTGGTCTTTTTTAGTGTCTAACCTATAACATCAAATAGTCGATAGTCATCAGATATTGTATGGCATGCATGTCCATAGTAGTGACATATTTGCATGCACAACATAGTTAAAAGCGCCTTCGAGATTCAAAATGTTTGCAAAGGCGGGGCCGAACCTGTTCAAAGTATGACAAATTAGCACACGTGAGATAACTTCGTTGTTCAAGATAATGGATTGGTTAGAATTGGTCAGAGGGCGGTGATATTTCACGATTTGAGCTATAACTAAGCACATAACCCGCTCCCGAGCAGGTTTGGTTGCGAGCATAAGATACCATGGTGATACAGAGACGCTAAAACAAATCCACTTTCGTATGACAGCATACCCTGGTTTTGAGCGCAACATACCTCGCTAAGCCACTAATCGAGCTTCGTAGGACACCCCACTGGTGAGCATATTGCTGCTGGTGCTAGCTGGTGGCAGTGGTGTTGATGATTGGATGTTATCCATAGCAGACATATTCTTATTGTACCTTGATACACCAAGCCCCAATCCACAGTATTACTATTAAAGAAAATCATTTTTACTGTATTTCTTTTCATTATATAAAAAACCTGAATAACTGGATAATTAGTGGATTTGATGTTTATACTTTCGGATTCATCTTTCTTTCATATTTTGACGCTTACAGGACAGTTGTCCATGGCCAACTCTGGGCCTAACAGCAATGGCTCTCAGTTCTTCGTCACTTTAGACAAAACAGACTGGCTTGATGGCAAGCATGTGGTGTTTGGCGAGTTGATCGAGGGTATGGATGTGGTGCGCACTATTGAGGTGAGTGGAGTGATTCCATTAAATATGTAGAGGATGAGTACATATGGGGGCAAAAAAGAATCCCGTTTCAGCGTGCTCGAAAGACTATATTGATGAGTCTTAATTCAAAATGACTGTTATTTTGTAAAGGAGAACTAAAGGAGAGATCTTTTCCGCACAGATGTTTCTCAAGGTCACTGAGTACTGTCGCTACGAAAAAAGAAAAAGCCAGGCAGCTTCAGTGCTACACTCTTGGGGCGTCTTTAAATTCATAAATTTAGCACTAAGCTACCTGGCTGCAGCAACTTGTTTTTTTTTCTTGTACCGACAGTACCTGGTGACCGAAATCTATGTGAAAAAGCATTCTAAATCCTTTAAGATTTCATTGTTTTTTTGTGTTTGTACTTATTTCATTGTTATGAATTATGATAAGTGAAAGTGTCCTGTTTTAAAATCTGTAGGCGCAAGGCTCAAAAGATGGCAAGACCAAACAGAAAATCATCATCTCGGACTGCGGGGAGTATGAGTGATAGCTGTGTATGACTGTGTATGTGACTGTAATTGTAGTTGTTGGATATGTGAACATCTGAATTAAACAGGAGTTCTTTATGTTACTTTTCCACATTGATTCCAAGTTTTGTATAGGTAAATCAGTGATGTAAATAGGCCAATAAATACTTTTGTAAGTTATTTAGTGCATTTCCTCTTTTTCATTTGAGTTGAGTTTTTCATATTGTGTTATTTGGCTATTTTATATTGAAATTTGATTTAACCTGTAATATTTAGGCTACTCACTGATATTTGGGATGTCTTTAATTTTAGGCTTAAAAACAGAATGTTTTGACTTTGCAGTTATTGTGCAAACTGCTTTGTCAGGGTAGGGGTATTTTGCCCCACAACTGGCATAGCACTGCTGGCCCCCCATACAAATTTGATTGCAAACTCTAAATTGTACATGTGAACTCTAAATGTACACTCTGGACAGTCCATATTTACTTCATGTCTCATCTCATAGCTCAAAACTAAAATAAAAAAATAAAATAAAACATAGGTTAATTAAATAGCCTATGCCATGTGAAAGACTAGGTCACATTGGTTTATGGTTCATTAGAAGAATTAATGGTTAGTTGAATGTAATTCATCTCACCATGGCCACTGACAGGCAAATGCATTTTTACAACAATGACAAGTCATATTTTCTTCAACTTGACGCAAATTGCATTTTGCTTGAGAAACTAACGACAACAGCAAGAAAGTGGGGGAAAAGAATCTTCATTGTCTATCGTCATGCGAAAGTAACATAGTTAATGATTTTTTTTTTGTCACTGTGGCAACATGATCGAACTTCATGACTGCTAGCCAATCTAGCCACATTGACAAGGTATCGGAAAAGGCGGGTTGCTCTGAGAGGCAATAACATGAATTGGAGCGTTTAACTTGCCAACTTGTCTTGTTGCTGAACCGTGCTAATTAACGAACACATTTGATTATGGTGTTGGGTTTAATGCTCGAGGTACTTCAGGACTGGTCTATGCTGCCCAGGTGTTTGGCCTAACGCTAACCGTCCAGTTGACTAGCCTAGCATCTACAGATGATCACAACTCCTCTATCCTCGTGGTGTTGGATAAGTTAGTAATTTATTAGTTTACTTCATAGCTAAATGCTTACATAATGCAGCTTTTCCGAAGTATTATTCCATTCAGACGATTTTACTCTGATGGAGAACCCGCACCACCAGCCAGCAGCACACCTGTCATCAGACCTCCCCCAGATGGTGGCTGGGGTTGGGTGATTGTATTTTCATCTTTTCTATATAACGTGTTGGTCTTGGGCTATCATAACTCATTTGGAGTGTACCTCATCAGTCTTCTTGACACTTTTGGACAGACGAGCCAAAAGACAGGTAAGGAAAGTAGTCTATGCTTGGCCTACGTTAGATAAGATTCCATGTAGGGTAGACTGGCCAAAGAGGAAAATAGCATAATGGCCACCTGTTGAGGACGTATTAATTATGTAGACTTATGCTATCTCACCTCAAAAAGATCTCGTTAGATAACTTTTGGTGGTGGTAGAAATAGTGCTAGGCTAGGCTGCTGTTAAGGAGACAGACACACACACACACACACACACAAAGATTAATTAGTAAACTGAAAATATCATGTGCATCAGATTAAAAGAAACTGTTGAGTTCACTGTATGGTGAAACATTAATGTGAGAGCTAATATAAAAAAGGGGGGAAATCCTGAAATGTATCCACATTGTCTTGTCTTCCAGCCTGGGTCGGATCTATCAGCTATGGTTTCATCATGATCTGTGGCCCATTATCAGGGAAGCTAACTGTGAAATATGGTGCCAGAGAAATCTCCATTATTGGATCCATTATCATCATGATCTCCATCATTTGCTCTTCTTATGCCTCTTCCCTGGGTGTCCTGTTCTTCACGCATGGCTTTCTCACAGGAGTGGGTTCAAGCTTTGCATTCACTCCAGGTTTTTCCTCTGTCTTTCATAATTTCAGATATTCTTTGAATATAGGCCTGTAAATGAAATAAGAAGCTGGCTTACAACCGATACTGAAATGCACTTGGCTACAATGTATTTTGCTCACTCATCATTTCCTAATCTTTACTTATTCTGTAAATGAGATACTATGACAGATACACTATTGTCTGGAGCAGCTGTCCATCTATGTGTGCTAGCTATGTCACAGTCTTTGATGCATGGCAGGCATGATCATGATAAGCCAGTACTTCACGACCAATCGAGCTCTGGCCACCGGGATAGTGATGTCTGGGGGTGCAGCGGGTGCTTTGGTCCAGACCCGTCTCCATCAGTACCTCATCGACACGTTGGGCTGGAGACGGAGCCTGCGGATCTTCTCCACTCTTATGGTCCTGTGCATTATGGCGGGCTTCACCTACCTGCCCCTCAATCCAAAAGGTATCCTACCTCTCATTTGTATATGCTACAGAGCTGCTACAGAGGCTGCCCAAAGTCCTTTTAGGCAAGTCCCTCCATTCGGTGGCCATATTGCAACGCATTTTTAAACACAAGACAAGACTGATACATAAGAGAGTGCGAACGGAGTAGTCACCGGCGTACCCGTGACAACAAGACATGAACAAACAAATTTACAAAATAACAAGATGACACTAGACAAAAGATGCCGGACGGAGTGGCGGATGTGTATTTTGTAGACAACTGCCATATTGGCGTTACAAACTAACCCCATGCCTTTTACTGCTGTGTCTCATTAGAAAGTCTCTGGGCTGCCCTACACTGCATGGCCTTTCATGCAGATTCAATAGACAAGCCCATAACACTGCCCATATATAACACTGCCCATATAACAAACTTTGTTTGTATATCAGTAATATACTTACTGCTTATTTAGGGGTCAGTCCTTTAGGGGTCAGTCCTGATAACATTCAGTCTTGTGTATACACATTTTCATTTGTATTCCCACTGCAGGTTACAAAAGAAGTGTTGCTGACAATTTGAAAACCTCACCTTTAAAGAAATTTGTTGTTGATCTTGGTTTGTGGAAAGACACCGTCTTCCTCATTTGGGTAGTGGCTAATGGGCTGTGCAAATTTGGATTTTTCATCCCTTACGTGCATCTGGTGAGTGTCTGCTAAGTCTATCTAAAATATCATGCATGACCCTGACCCTTGTATGTCCTTAATGTACTTCTGGATCTCTCCTGTTACAGATCAGGCACGCCGTGCAGCTGGGCATACCAGTGAACCAAGCCACAAACATCATGCTGGTGTTGGGCCTGAGTAGCATGATCAGTCGCATCATCTTTGGCAGAATCTGTGACTCAGAGAAGATCAACCGCCTCTACTTTAATCAGGCCTCTGTCTTTTTTGTGGGTGGGTTCAGCCACAGGCTAGCACAAATGTCCTCAGATTTAATAATTTAAGTAGATTGTCTTTTCTTTTAGGGGGAGAATCAGTTAAGATTTATTCATGCATACATAGATATTTGGAAGCTTAATACATATATCTTGCATTTATTTTAGGCCAAATTCACGGGGAATGCATCAGCCATAGACATAGATCTTACAGAACATATGAATGAATCTTTTTGTCTTTTTGCAGGCTTCTTATACCTACTCATCCCCCTTCTTAAGTCTTACGCTGCCCTCATTGGCTTTGGTTTTCTGCTGGGTGTTGCGGATGCTGGGAACTACATCCTGCTCCCTGTGCTAACCTTTGACCTTATGGGAGCTGAGCGCATGCCTGTTGCCTGGGGGTTCATGCTTACTGTTAATGCAGTCAGCTGTTTTGGACCACCTTTTGCTGGTAAAATAGAAGTGTTATTAACGCACTGTAATTCTCATTTGATTAAATGCAATATACAATTATCTGGATTGTTTTTAGGGTGGCTTCATAGCTGATAACTGACTGAACTCTTGTCTGCTAGGCTGGATGAATGACATGACTGGGAGTTACAACCTGGGCTTCATAGTGGCGGGCGCTCTGAATGTTGCAGCATGCTTTGTTCTAGCTCTCATACCATGTGCCCAGGGATCTAGACAGACGCGTAAGAGCATCATGAATGTCACCATTGATCAAAACAACGAGATCAAGGAGTGGACCGATGATATTCCCCCTTTCACAGTGGTAAAATCAAATTGACACATCTTGGGATTTGCCTGGTTTTATTTATTGCTTTATATAACTATTTCAGTGTAGGACAGTTTTAGTTAGGAAACATGTTTTTGTCTTTTAGGGGGATCCACCAGATTCTACTTATGTGAACTACTTGTCCAGAACCAAGTTTCGCTGTCCGGAACTGAGTGATTCAGGACCATCTTTGTCAGGTGCCCCTGAGGAGACTCAAATATAGGACACCTGCAGAAAAATGGCCTGGTAATAGCATGTGTGAGATTAAATTATTCGAATGAAAAATTGTATGTTCTTGTCAGAGAAAACTAGCTGTAATGTAGCAGTAATATTATTATATCCCTCCATAAAAAGACAGTACCAACAATGCCCACTAGGTGACAGTATTTACTTTCAGGAAATGTAAAGTACCTGAGTTGAAATTTGATCTGAAACAAGCGATCTGAATATATGCAGTATGATTGGAACATATTAGGCAATAATGTAGAACTAAATTGAAAACAACCATTTACACTTAATTTACATTAAGTTTGTCGTTAATGATTGAGAAATTTTCAACAATAGACTTGTGAAGTCGTTAGTCATTACACATTTAAATGTGTTTGACCCTGTACAAAACAGGAAAAACACTAGTAAAAAGAATATAGCTCTTTGGGAATGTTATGCTTAATAATATATAGTAAAATATTATATATATTGAATAAATGAATTATTCCATAGAATAGAGTATAGTATTTCAACAGCACTCATGATATAACTGAGTAATAACTCTGATCTAACTGGTCAGGTCACTGAGTTTTCTTGCAGCCTTCTTTAGGGATACCAAAGGACAGACAACAGAGTGCTCTTTCCAATATAGCTGAACATGGCTATTAGTAGTAACAGTAGGCCATGTTAAAAATATCAGTTGTGGTGTACAGTGCATCCATGCTGTCAGGATCATTAGCCTTCTGTTCAGGTGATTGCACAGAATTTAACATATTTCATGCCAAAGAGTAAGTCTTTACCTCGGATAGTTACAGTCATGGCTGAAATTGTTGGCACCCATGCTAAAGTTGACTAAAAAAGAGGAATATAAAATCATCTTTTGGAAATTGATTTTAATGGCTTAAGTAATAAAATGACGTAAAATCCAACCTTTAATTTTCTTTGTGAGTGAATAATGTATCATAAATAAATAAATGTTGGCACCCCTATGTAACCCTGTGGGAATTTAACACATAGGGTTAACATAGGGGCAGGCTGTTTTTTATTTTTAAAAGCCACTTATTTCATGGATATCTTATCTTCGTTTTATTATTTAAGCCATTAAAATCAATTTCCAAAAGATGTTATATTCCTCATTTCAGTCAACTTAAGCATGGGTGAATGGGATGAATTTCAACCATGACTGTAGGTAGACATTTATGGGCTTACATAGTGACAACTAAAATGTTCTCTTCAACTAACAGGTGGTTGTACTTAGTTATAGTTAATACTGTGCTGTAGTAATTTGCCAAAGTAAAGAAATAAGTGGTCTTATTTCAATAATTCAAAGTGGAAACCTTCATTTTCAATATTTTATTCTCTGTTCTGATTTATCATTGAAATGGTTTGTTTAGCAGTTAGAGTAACATTAGATTGTTAGAAAGCCCTGGACCACAAAATGAAAACCTTGTCAAGCCATTCACTTCGACAGCACACCTAAATTCATACCCCTTTATAGTCTTGTAATATAATGAAGCCAGCCAGCCAGCAACATACCAAACAAATACATTTAGCAAACAACATCCATATCGTCAATGCAAAACGGCTTTTTTACGAGACTTCTATCTTGTTCCTCTGTGCTTCAGTTGCTCTGAAGACATCTCAAAGTCTTATTAATATTACAAAACAAACAACTCATAGGAGGGGGAAAGAGTTGACTGCTAATGGTATTCCATTCTGTAAGTGCAACAAGTTCAAAGGGATTTGGCATACAAACACAATACAGAATCTGTCAGAAGGGTGGTGGAAAGTGCTGTTGATATTCTATTGATAAAATCTATCAGATGCATTTAGAACTTAAGTCTATCGTAACGATTCCAGTTTGTGTGGAGGTTGTAGGTCAAAAGTAAACATTCTGATATTACTGACTGCTAAATAATGGAAACAAAAAAAGATCAATCTTAGTGCTCAGAGATCCTATTCCAGACTGGGGAAGTGTCTCTTAATTTGACAAAGGCAGGGATAGTTCAACAGTTGCCGTACATTGACGGAAAAAAGCAGACCATGTGCTAGCCCAGTTCACATTCTTCATATAAAAGCCCCTCTGTCTAGCGGTTGACCATGCTCTCACAGTCCCTATAGCAACACACTGCCATCACCATCGGGGTCTGTTCTTCTCCGCACAATAGCAGCAAGTGGTACCAACCTGATTAGAGCTGTGTTATTGCTTAGACAGTGTCATATGCAGAGACGGAATTGTTTTTCGCTTGTTTGCCTACGTCACTGTCTGAATACTGAGTGCACTCACCTTGGAGGAATTTTCCCAATGTGCCTCAGACTGACTAATCAAAAGCCACCTGATGTTAGCAAAACCTCCATATTTAAACTGTCTTTGGCAATGTTTTGAGATTACACTTAAAGGAGCCAGGAATGACGATCCCTTTGACTACAGTGTCACATTATATAGTAATTATTCAAATTACTTGTCATTGTCACTTCTGATATATACCTATAACTGTCCACAGTTAACGCACAATCAAGTGTGTTGTGCTCACAGCTAGCATATTTAATACCACTTCTGAAATATTTTAATTCTAATAAGTTCAGGTTTGCTTTTTTGTTGAAATCAATGTTTTCCTCTCCAGATAGTATTTATTGTCCATTGTAGTGAAATCATACTTCTAATAAAATAGTAATTGCCTTTTATCTGAAGAGGGCTTTCATGTACTGTAGCTGCTTATACATTTAAACAGTTAAAGGTGCAGTCTGTGATTCAGTTAAATGAAAAGTTGTTGACATTTGAGTGCAGCAACCAATCAAATGACATCCATTCCTTCCATGCTCCTGAAGCACTGTGTTAATTGGCAGGAATTGTTGTTGCCAGAGCCAGGACTTTTTGTTAGTGCTAACACCAAACAGACAGCTGGAGGACCAAAGGAGCAATTTGTTGAGTTTGACCAGATTTATCTGGGATTACAACCACAAACTGCAATTTGCATAGGACCTGTATATGCACAATGGATAGGCTTTGTAGTTTCGATGTGCTATCTTCAACAATGGGCAACGACTTCAGGTTTCTTGCCAACAGTAATACTTAAATGTTCTCAAAACATCTACTGTATTTAAACAACAATCACACAAATCACAAAAGTGCACAAAACAGACATTACACAGGAAAACAAAATAGTAAAAGGATTATGTAAGTGATGTTGCTTCTTGACTTTGTTACAAAACATTGTCCTTTTAAGGCGCCCTTGTAAAACGTTTTCCTCCCACCATGCAAAGAGACATTCTATTTTCGAGCAGTTAAACCGGGCATGTCAAACTCCACGAAAAGTAAAGCTTAAATTATTTAATCATGCTTTATCCCACTCTCTCCATTCCAGTTTTTTTGCCAGTTGTGAGATGTGGAAGAGAAATGGTCTAATTACATGTTTCTTTCCCCCCGGTCGGGCAAACTCAAGATGAATGGAAACAATATGCCCTTTGCCTCGATTGGTGCCTTTAGCGGTTCCTCCACAAATTGTGCATTTTCCTCCTCTACCACAAACTGCAGAGTCTGGGACTTGTTGACACAGTAGATGCAGTTACCAATGACAGCACACCTGAAGGGCTGGGGGCTGGTCTGCTGGAGAGAGGAGCAGTCGTGCCACATCTTTACGATGGTGTTGTACTTGAATACGTTCACCCCTTGCTCCCTGTTGACGTCGAACCTGTAGATGAAGCTCTTGAGTGCCACCATGTCTGTGGAGCGCTTCCTACTGTTGTTGTAAGGGCATTCCTGCCATTCGTCCCTCTTAGGGTCATACCTCAGGAGGCGGTAGAAGAGAGAGCCTCCGGATACATACAGCTCTCCATTGCAGGTGGTGGCCTCATGGGCTACGGCAAAGGCTCCTTTGGGAAGAGGCGCCACAGTGGTCCACCTGTCCATCCGGGGGTCATATCTCTCCACAGTGAATAAGCACTCGCCACCAATAGCGTACAGGTAGCTGTCCACAGAAACCAGCTTGAGCTGAGAGCGGGCTTGGTTCATGGGACGCACCTCACTCCAGCGGTCGGTGATAGGGTTGTAGCAGAAGACTTTATCAGAGACTTTTCCTTTGTCACCATAGCCTTTGATACCCCCAGCCACGAAAAGGTAGTTGTACATTGTGCAAATTCCACAGCCCTTTGTATTTATCTCCTCGGGCATCAGAGTCAGCGCCCGCCAGTCTTTTGTGGTCTCACTGTAATAATAGATCATGTGATTTTCCTCGAAGGAGGCCACGGACAGAGGGCTCTGTGGGCGGCTGTTATTCCGACTCTGGGGGCGGCTGCTGACACGGTCAAAGACGTCGTTAATCTCGGCCACCATGAGAGACTTCTTACCGTCCATTCTCGTCTTCAGGATGAGATCCCTCTCCGACCCTGTCAGACGACCGTAGGCAGCAGGATCCTTCAGCACTTGCAGGAAATTATCACTCATAAACCGGTAGGCTGTCTCCTTCAGCTCACTCAGTCTTTGCTTCTTAGCTATGCTTAAAATCTCATAGCAGTTCTCTGTGGTGATCTGTTGCGACATTGTATCCATCGCAGCTTGCACGGCACAAGGGATCTGAAGGACCTTGGCTCCAGTAATGACATCCACCACATTGTCCTTAGTTACATTCATTTGCGATGTGTAAACATAGTCTATCAAAGTAGACAAAGTCTTGTAGGTGACGCCTTTCACTTTAAGAATGTCCCGGGAGAGACGGGCCTTGAAATAGTCACTTTTCTCGGCTAAAACTGATTTATGTGCTTCGATCTTTTGCCCGCCCACTTCAATGACTAAATCAGGTTTTTCCGTCGATGAAGGGCCTCCTTTGACATTGCCTGTGCTTCCCTCTGTGAGCTCTGGGTGTCCATGCACACTATTGTTCTGTTTGAGATGCGACATGTTAATCATATTGCCTAGGTCACGTGATGTCAACAGCGGCTCCTCTGGAACAGAGCTGACATTCTGCATCTGACAGTGGCTTCTCACAGCATCGCCCGCTCCGAACAGGGAGGAGTTGTTGTCCAGTTCGTCTTTGGTCTCACTTTTGAAGCAGGGGCCGAGGCTGCAGGGGACCTTTGGCCTGGCGCCGTTGCTCTCCTCCTTTACGCCGTTTTTGTGGAGAGAGTTGTGGTGGTCTCTCTCGGGGTTGAGCTCTTGTGCTTTAGATGTGTCCAGTGGCTGGACGTGATCCTGAAAACCACTGTCTCTGGACCCGCCGTCCAGCATACAGTCTCCCACCGATAAACCAATCACTGAGCTCCCCATCTGATCCTCTGGCACATTTGTGTCCCATTCCGTCCACTGTTGATGCAGACTTTGCTCATCTCGCAGTAATTCCATGTCAGAGGCTGCAGGATATGCTGCTTCAGAAACTCCTTGATTTTTTCCCACAGAGTTGATGGATGTACCAGGAGAGTCAGGGCTTGCTGCGTGAAAGATGACGTCAGCTTCCACTGTGAATGTGTTTGGACCTTGCAAAGCAACATTCACACTCCCTTGGTCAAAGTTCAGACTCTGAGCCGACATGTTGGAAGAAACACAGTCGTTCTGCATTTTGACACATATGAAACCACCTCAGGCATTTATCAAGGAAGCACGCCTCATATGCAGCAGATTCAGGATAGGTGGACACACTCCATAGGGTCTTATGGCTGAGAGAACCAAGACTCCATTGACTAGTTTCTCATTTCTCTGACCACAAAAATCTTACTTTTCCTCCCTTGCAGCAGTTTGACTGTGTTTGCGCTTTAGTCTGGAGTTCATGCAAATATTTAAAAGTCCAATAAGATCACTGAGGTTCTTCGAGATCTTGTGGGGCTGTCAATCTGTTTTAAGTGGGGGAAAAAAGGAAAAACAGTTTAAATATGTTGACCGGTACAGAAGTTAAACACACAGCATACACAAATAAAATAAATTACAGTTTTCTAATCGACTATGGGCACACAGAACATCAACCCACATTTCACTTTTTTATGTCAGGGACACGACATATCAGTAGCCTAAATATAACAGAACTCGGAGGGGCGCTATTAGCCTATATTACGGGCAATAAAATGCATCTTTACAAAAAGTAAGATAACCCGAAGTACAGCTCCAAGATGCAGGCTATTAAGTAAAATGAAGAACCTTGTGTTAACCCAATATCCTTCACGTAAACGTCTCAACACAAAAGGTTTTCTTTGTGTGTTCTCGCGGGATCGAAAATAATACAATCCAAATGACAAAGAATATGACACAATGCAAAGTGAGAGCCCATCCCTATCAGCATGCCATATTCCAAGTGACGACGAACGGTGAAATCCTTTATGTGTGTTAATCACGTCCCCGTGGGATTGACATAAGGAGCATGCTCAGTCAGCACGTCTCTGCTGACGGAGACAGGAGGATTACATGTCAATGAGAGAAAGGAGCATCCCTTGGCCACGATGCATATTCTGCTCTTTTCAATGCATTGCAGGTTGCACCATTGTATGGACGCAGTGGCAATGCAATCTATTATACATTAACCCTACATTGTGCAGCGCTCACCTAATGCGTAGCGTTAACGTTATTGTTTCTTTGCAATTTATGACAGGTTAAGGCGTGGGCCAGAATCGTGCAGTGCGACAGTCATATCTAATGGCTGAAATAACGTCGTTAGGTCAAATACTCACTGGATAACCCGAAACAGTCTGAAGCAAAGGTATTCCTTGTCTCTCGCAAAATCCTGTTATGTAAGGTAGTCGCAGTCCCTAAACGGACTCAGTGGTTTTAAGAGAAGCAGTTCAGTCCATCAGCCGTCGATAGTTAAAACTGGCTATTTAATATTCCACACCATCACATCACATCAGTGCTCTGACAGTGTCCACTGTATGTCATGAGACTCCGGTCCGGTGTGGTTCCAGGTATGGATCAGCACTGACTATTGTCTCCAACTCACGTTGCCTTTGATAGATGCGCCGAGACGAGCAACAGTATGAAGTCCGTCTGGTATCACTCGGGGCTAACAAATGCGCGTATAATGGCAACAACCACATGTAATTTCCTCTCCAGAAGCCGGTCGAAATTCCCAGTGTTTGTTCAGAATATATTCCGACGGAGTCATCCGATGTATAACCTGCGTGAGTGCCGTGACAGTGTTTTGAATTTACAGCAGACTCGGTTAGTTATTGATCTAAACCACACCCCCTTTTATGTTAACCCTACACACCAACCCTGCGATACAAGCGTAGTCGCGCTTCGAGGTGCGGATGGACATTCCTGCAGACACGTCGCCCTAGACGCAGTGAATGCTGAGACAGACGATGGGCCTCCCGATTTCTGGAGGGAAAGCCCGGCCGTCTTTCATGTCGCCCTCATGGAATTTCTGATTGATTCCATGTCACTAAAGAATAACCTCGTGATTACTGTAGAGACTGAGAGCGTCTTAAAAGGGAGTATTGTATTACATAGGGTTGTGTAGGCTACAGCTAATGAGAGAGGTATGCGACATGACCTTTTTTTGCAAATCCGTGTGCAATATAGTATATTTGTGTACCATATGTTTAAGATAGAGACATTGAATCAGACCTTCATAAATAGGCCTAGTTGTTCCAGCAAATGGATCTTATCTTAAAATAGGAGAGTGAAAAAATATAGTTATATAACTGCTGTAATTACTAATTGGGTACATTTTCTGATAATTAAGTCACGTTTTGTGGCAAGGTTTGTCATGAGGGTGAGCTAAGTCCTGACTCGTGGGTGACGTTATTTTCTGTCAGGGCTTTCAGCTGCAGTTCTTGACATACTGAATGGATTTTCATATGGCCTTCATGGTGTAAAAATAGAGGCGCCTCATTGAGCCATCACAGGAACATCACCGATTTATCAATGCCAGGGATTACACAGCATTCCTGTTAGAAGGGAGTTCACAGTGAAAGGAAGGGAGGTGGGGGGGTATAGGCCGGGGTCATAGATCTATGGACTGGAGATGATGGGAATGAGACTTCGCTGATTCTACTAGCCTCAGTCAGATCTCGAGGGAGGCCACAGAATGACAGAATTCCTGACTCAGGGTTGTCTATCTCTGCCTGATAATGCTCTGACCCTGCAGTCAGCAGGATTTCCTTTGTGAGGCTGCCAGCTGCATAATACTTGGGGGTGAATGTCATTGTGCCATACCAGTGATTTATGTTCTTTTAGTTTGGAGATGTGGAATTATGAAAAGATGGCTGTGATTATCACCTTTTTCTAGTTACGACTTTATAGCTAGGACGGAAGCAGTGTGCAGTGAATGTGAATTTGCAGAATAAATTATATTAAATAATAAATATATAATACAGTTGTACTGATATGAGTAGGCCAGGATTAATGGTCAGATTATTATTAAAATGCCTATTAATGTTTCACAAAATATCACATGACTAGTGCGGTGTCTGCTGGTGCCTCTGAGAAAAGAAATGTTTAAGTTTACAGAGAGCTTGCCTTCGGGCCAAACAGTGGCATTCACCGCGTCTGTTTGCACTTGTGCCTAATCTTGCTGCAGCACGTTGTCTGAATAGGGAGATAGCCTGTAAACGGCGGTTTCTGGAAAACTGCTTGCAAGTCTTAAGCACTCATATCACCCAGATCCTTTGGCACTTCAGGCGAGTTCTTGTTACAGCATGTGTTCAAGGCATACTACTATATAGTTTATTGATGGTTTGGAGCACTTAGCTGAGATAATATCTAAGACCCGAGTTTGTACTGCTGTGGCTCTGGGGAAATTAATGGTGAAGTAATCAGAAGCAGGGACCAAATGTGTCTAAAATGGTCTCACATCCCCAGATCCTGAGATATGCTAAGGAACCCAAATACACTACGTTGATATGAATCAAATGACTAAGCGGTCTTGTCATAATCCTTTATGAAGATTGATAGAAAATTGATATTTCAGGATGTATGATAACCTAATTCCCAAATAAAGTCCACATTGGCACGACTCAACAAATGACTAAAATGGTTAAATCTTTAGTACAATGTTTAATAATTAATCATTTGAGACAAAGGCATAATTTGATGACACAACACTAAATATGAAAATACACCAAAAAGATGGATAAAACATTTCATAAATGTTAATATACACATCAGGGATACACATTACAATGGTTCAGAATAAAGCTCTGGGTTATCTTAAATACATTTTAAGTCTCAAGCTTAATTTAGATGTTTGATGAATTTCTCTTCTTTGATATAAAAGACAAAAACAAAATGACACCTCCATCTCATTCTACAATCACAATGGAAACCTGGCCAGCCAGTATCTCCCCCTTGTATCGTTATTCCTCCATAGTTATTACAGAGGCTATCAGCAGAACTGCAGTCAAAACATCATGGCCATTCACTGGGCGTGGTTTACCTCCTACTACTGCATGTGTTTGCCTAAGACACAGAGCAGTTGTTGAAATATTTATGTTGGTAAAGCAGTAAAGAACAAATCATATCCATGTCTTCAAGGAAGCGAAAGAAAGGATAAGACAAGAGTTGTATCAGGAAATTGACACATTGTGTTACTTGGATTTCTTGCAGAAACAGCAATAGAAGGATGGGAAATACATACTATGCAAATTGCATATGGTATTGTAAGCCAACGACGTCTGCAAAGTAGACTCCTCAGAAGAAAAAAACAAAAAAAATAAACAAATAAACAAAAAAACGAGTCAACAGTTGCAATAGATGCTCATCCAGTCCATAACAGGATATTAGCCATGTTATTCCTCTTTTGTAAATTTGTTTTATGAAAAGACATTTCAGTAAACAAAGGTAGGTTATGTGCTCATAACCAGAAGTCCATGTTACAGGTGCCATGACTAAGTGGTTCCAAAGATTTTTTTGTCTGGGCCCTCCTATCCTATAATTAACACTGTTTTGAAAATCCCTTCGGATTGGAATCTTCATTCACTTATAAATGTGATGTACTCATCTCCAAACGGCATTCCCTCATCATGTCACCCAACTATGAGCCTATATGTTCACTAGCAAACAAGCTATCAGTGAGTTTCCATAGGAACCTGACTGGATTCAAGTAGGGCAGCAACCCCCTCTTTGATATCGGACCCTAACGAAGAGCTCATGAAGAATAAACCGTGGGGCACTGCGGGTCTTGGTCTGGTGTGGGTGCCCACCCTGTACTACCCTAAGTAGTCCTCCTCCTTTCCCCCATCGTTTGGTTTCTCACACATTAGCCAGAGGGATCTGCCACACCATAATTGTCGACATGGTTTCCTCATGTCGCGACTGTTTGGTCTTCCTGTTCACCCGGCGGTGACCCAGGCCTCCCGAGACCACGAGCAAAGAGCTCACGTCCACCTTCTGGCTGCGCTTGCCCTTCTGTGTGTAGGCCGGGTCGTTGAGTTGTTCGTAGATGGCACCGTCCTCCGGGCCGTGCTCCAGTGACCCCTGGGAGAGGGCCAGTGAGCCGCAGGACAAAGCATCCTCGGTGGTGGCTGAGGGGCTACTGGTGTCACCTGTGCAGATGCCTTGCTGGTCCTGGACGCAGTTTGGGGCCGCGCCAGGCGAACAGGGGGGCCTCTCCCCCTCGGGGGCCCCTGTCTGGCTGGGTGGGCCGCCGGCGAGGCTGCCCTGTGGTAGGTTGCACACTGCCGCTGCCATGGTGAGAAATTTGACTGGACTGTTGTGAGCGTGGAAAGACACCATGCCTCTGCCTGTGTGTACAAATCCCATCACATGCACGCACCCACCACACACACACACACACACACACACACACACACACACACACACACACATTCATTAATTGACACTCAAATACTGAAATGTTTTTGCTTAACTTTCCTCAAAATGTGAGAGTAAATTATAAACCCAATTATCTTGTAAGATATTTCATGGTGGTCTTTAGGAGGAATTTAAGGATTCTAATTACAGCTCACTTCAGATGCTCTGTCATCTTAGGGAAACATTGCCACTTGCAGCTCCAAAGTCTCAAATAGTTTTGTGACAGACAAAATATGCACTGTCTGCATATCCAGTACCCAACCCTAGGGCCACACAGTACCTTGCATTGCTAGACCCCCTTGACTGTTCAGCCACTGATTGATGTTGCAGGGGCGTAAAACGACTTGCTTTTAACAGTAATCGCAAGGGAGTAGCCCATTTTGATCACAAAGGCCATTTAGCAGGGAATGAGGTTCTCAGCCAGCACTCCAATTATCAGGATACAATATCTCTGTGAGAGAAGGTCAGCTACTAAAATAAACCAGTCTGGGCCTGGTCTTCCTGTCTAATTACTAAACCAACATTAACCCCTCCAGACCCACCTAAAACTGCATGGCAGCTGGAAGGCAGCAGTGTTGCTCTGGGTGTAAGGGGATTTTGATGGAAGGGGTTCTTTGGAAAGGGTGTCACTATCCATCAGGATCGCACGTTTCATAGGACAGTGCTCACCTGTGACTTTGGGGATTCCCTGGAGTCGAGGAACAGACAGAGCCACAATCACACCCAAGTTGGTCCCCACAAGAAGCAGGCTGTGACACACCAGTAGACTGCTCACGGAAACCCTCTGGTGCCCTGGGAGAGTAAGACGCATGGTTACATTTATATATTCAGATCCTACCACAGTGATAAGTCAGAGGAGACTGAATTATTACGTTTATTAAACCCATTTTACAAGGCAAATGGTAGCCTGAACACTAAGCACTACAGGTTTAATTTGTAATGAAGCTATGACATAATTATGAAGACCGTCTAGAACCCATTTACCATTGAAGTGTAATATTCTATGAGAATCTGTGATTCAGTGTTAGCATAGAAGAATATTAATGGATACTTTCATGGAGCCGCGTAGGTGTGAAATATCAGAAATCTGAGGGAAAGTTACTATGGCAATGGTGCCTAATAGCAAATGGTTTCCTAGGAAACCGAAAACATGTAGCTCAGAAATACATTGAGGTTTCCCTTCGATATCTCAACAATGCATGTGTTCCCCTTTAGGCTGCTCAAGTTTAAATGTTGCACAATATTACAATAGTTATGCAATAGAGTGAACTAATTGCAACACTTCTGTGAGGCCAGCAGAGTCTTGTACTGGGTAAATGCCTAAGGGAGAAGAGAGTGCACTGTAACTGATCTAGTAAGGGTTAAGTCGACAATCTGGAGTAAAATGCTGCCTTGTGATTCAGCAGAGTAACGGTTAACGTCGCCCTTCTAGGAACAATGGTTGATTTGGCTCAGAGTCAGTTCACTTTTAATCGCCCGTTGTGGGCAAGTTGGCCCATATTGCCAAACTAAGCTAACCTCACAGCACATTAACTTCACCATGGGAACCCTGACACTGGAGCAGCAGTTAGGAGAGCATGAGGCTAGCAATTACAGTTGCTCAGATCTGTTGCAAATTGAATGCAAATGATCCAACTGAATAAAAAGGGCTCCAGGTGAATGGACCCTACAGTACCATCTGCTCATATGAGCGGTGCAGTTGTCTGTGCTGGGATCAGTCAAATCACTCCGAACAGTCGCACAAGTTCTGCTGAGGAACAGTGAATGTTCAGAGGGCAAAGCCTATAATCCCTTGAGGCTGGAAGATTGCGCGATCGTGATGGTGTGGGCTGACCCCTTCTCTGACCCCTCTGAGAGAAGCATCATCTCTGATGACTACTTTACTCAGCTGGACAGCACACATGTCATTTTCCAGCTAAGCACTGAACTGAAAGACTCAGAACTTGTCGGACATTCTGGACTTGGCTGACATTCTACTTTGTTCATTTTAAGGGAGAAAAAAGGCTGATCATTTCTCAACATACAGTATCCAGCACCACCCCCATATTCCAGTTCCTCAGGCACAGTCTGTACTAAAAAACAAAAGCGCAACCAACATCAACATGTTATGACCACATTTCATTCCCAACACAACAGGCTGGTATATCAACACAAGGTAGATCACAAGATTAGGACCATTTGAACTTGAGCCATTCTATGAAAACCAGAAAAAAACCCAGACCCAGGTTAAGACAGACTACAGTAGGTGTGGACTTCGCCCCCCTCCCCTCTAAGCTAGCAACTACAGTATGTGCCGCAATTGCAGAGGTGGCTGCCCAGACCCACTAATGAAGAGGCTGGAGGTGTTGTTTGCTGGCCCCTGCTTGTTTATGCCCATTAGTGCACACGGCTGGATATGTAGGTCACCAGAGACAAAGCCGCCAGCCCGCCCTCCCCTCCCCTCTCCTCTCGCCCACCAGGCCCTGCCGGTCGGGGCTGGCCAGAGAGCATCTATCAGGAGAGCGTGGAGTGGCAAGATAACCATGACGAGGCAGATCCTGCCTTCATGGGAGATTTACCTTTGGCTTACATTCTTTTTAAATCGGTGCATTAGCATGGGGACATTATGGAAAGTGATAGTGGTTTTAGAGACATACTGTAAGTACAGTACGGTCTGTTGTGGCAGTAATGGTGAGAAAGTAATAAGGGGCTTACTAATGTATGTGTTTTAGTTCACCAGCTGTGCATCAGAATTGCACAAGCTCTTTTATTGAAGTGAAAACTCCAAACCCGCAGGCTTCCAAGTTCCAGTCCTATAAAATAATTGTCAAACTTAATTGAGTTCAACAGGCACTGACCATATGGAATAATTGCTTTAACTGTTAATATTTTAACATCTTTTTTTCAGAATGTTTGTCTGCAACAGAACCAGTGAAGAGAAAGTGTTTACACTGGGGTATGTCTTCTTGCAGTTTGAATGTGGTATTGTGTCCTAATTGAAGCCTAGGGAGAAATTAAGCTGCCGTTGCTAAAGAGATAACCACAGGTCAAGAATTCTGTAATGGTGACATCACTATTGACATCAACATCCCCTGCAGAGTTTTCGGTCTCAACTGCGGGCCAAGCTGCTGTGGGTCCTGAGTCTCTGGCCTCACTAGTGATTGCTTAATGTAATCTTATCTCAAGAAAACACTTCAGTGTATTAAGTTTCAGTTCTGCTGCACAGAAACAGAGCTCCACCCTGAATGAGACACACAAGCCGTTAACTGACTGAACGCCGCCTCATCCGCGGCTAGGTTTAACCGGCCATTCCCCGGCTAGGTCAGTGAGGACAAGAGGCGCGATATTCCAAAGCCGTCTCGGTGTAGGCGTAAACATGTAAGAACTGGGTGTGAAGTTGAACAGTGACGTACAACAACATAGGCGTCGAAGTCTCGTGACACTACTGTCATTCTCAAAACAGCGGTGCAGCTCTCTGTCAAGTTCTCTGCTCCTCCGTTTGATATTTCTAGATCTTCTGACTAAGTTTACTCTACTTATCCAAACTGACGACATCACCACTGTCACTAGATATAAAGCAAACATTGATTTTCACTCGGTGCTATTCACTGACCGTAAAAAAGTGTCATTAGTAGCCTATGCAGTATGCACCTGTTCTATACAGTCTGGTATGCACTGTTGTTTGTGGCTAGCTAGACTTGCTAGCTCGATGTGACACAATATTGTAGCGCGGCTCGGATATGCTTGTGTTACGTTCATGCAAGGGGGAAATGTAGCCTACGGCTAAGATGGTTAAGCAGCCTGTTGTCATAAGATAGTTGACGGTTACGCATTATATAGGTGTACTAGACCAGCTGATGTGTTGTGGGATAAGGGGTTTATGTTACGGGATGCCACCCATGTTGTGGGATATAGCCACGGGGATCTTAAACAGGCCACTTCCATGTAATGTCATTCCTCATATTCATCTGGTAATAAACATTTCCTAACAGAGTAATTCTTGCCTCGTCACAATATCAACTCTCCACTCATTCCGCTTGGACTATGCATTATACCTTTCACTGCCTCACGTCTGCCAGGTTCCAAACTGTCTTCCTAACAGCAGTTACAATCAGTATTTTTGTGATAACAACAAAACAGCTCTGCAAAGTTTAAACCAACGATGCTAATCGCGACTAGCGATTAGCCATTTATAATGCAGAGCCTACCCTCATAAGGAGACCTCTCCAATTCAGAAAAATGCATTAAACTAAAATTGGACAACGTTGTTATGTTTCTTAAACCTTAGGGTGGGTATGATAGGCCTAGCCTACATGCTTTAACGAAATACGTTGTCAATGGTTATTTGAGCAAGCTAGCCAAGGTCTAGCTAATTTATCCTGGCTGTAGATAAAGCAGGATAGGCTATGTTTTCCCAATATGTTAGCAATTAATAAATAAATGCTGAGATGTTTGGCGATTTAATTGACATTTGAAAGAACAGTGTGCTAGATGGACCACAAGGACCAGTGTTAATATGTGAACAGTATGATGATGATCTGACAGCTGTGCTCAGCATACAGTCAGTCAGCTGTTTGCTGATTTTAAGTCTTTCAGCAGTGTGTGCACAACTCGTTGTTGACAGCTCCGCCCATGTCTCAGCTAGCCGCCGCATAGCCGGCTCGCGTGCTCACTGCAGTCGCCCCGGCAATATGTGTACCCTCAGGGGAGGACAATTGGCAGCGTAAATCACCTCGGCGATTAGCCGGCTATCAGTGAGTACAATCGGGACTAGCCGGCTAAAAGCCCGTGCATCGCCGGCTATCTGTGCAGTCAGTAAACGGCTACAGGTTGACTACTCAACCCATCTGCTGAGTTTTGGGCTCATCATATCCCATGTATTGCAATATCAACTATGAGTTCTCTAGAGAGAGCAAATCAGCTGTTGTCCCTCATGCCTGTGCTTACTCTGCACAATGACAATAAAGTTGAATCTAATCTAATCTAAAAAAACAAACACTAATCTTGGAAAGACCACAAACTACTAACAGCTTACAAACATGTTTCCCCGCAGGATATGCATGCAGCAATATGAGTAATGTGTTTCCCTACAGATACAGATATTTAAATATAGATATACACAATACTGTGTATTACATAACATTGTGACATTTTCACTTTGGTTGTCACCAAGTCACACAGCTGAAATGTTAGAATGTTTTGACTTCAGCTGCAGTTTTTATTTAAATTAAGCCATTTTGACAGCTATTTCTGCCAAGATGTAGGTAGCATGAAACTAATATATTGTGAAGGGCCATAATCTTTATATAGCAACCCTACTGTAAAAGCCTCAACTCAATTCACTTTCCACCACTAGCCCAGTCTTTGAGGTTATGGTTTAAAGCTTGTAGAGACTGCAGGTTTAACTGGCTATTATTCTATTATTTCCAACATCGATTCATTTCGGCAACATGAATAGGATCGCTTGAAGAATGAAGACTAGGATGAAATGTTCATTTCCAATAGCAGCAGCTGGGGTAACATTGAGGAATTTATCTTTTATGCATGAGAGGCACAGACAAGTAAAGACTCTTTCACAGGCTGAAAACATTTGAACATTTGAACTTGTACTGACAGATCACAATTGGCTGGCTATAGCTCCTCGAGGATGGTTCTCAGTTACACAAAAGGGTCTGGGAGTGGTTTGTGGTTTCTCTGGAGACAGCAAAAAGGAAAACAAACGGTTAGGGTGGCGTTATCAGCGGAAGCTAGCTCTTGGTAATAGAAATCAGAGGGAACCCCAAAAGAGGAAGTCTTTCAAGCTGGTGGTCCTTAAAGTCGTCTAGTTCAAAAGTGCACATTTGAAGTTAATAGGGAACCTGCCTTGTATGTGCTCCATAGTTCTTGTCAGTAACTCTCCAAGTGACATTATGTACAGTATGATATTTGTTTTGTCATTACAACCAACACAGAGTGGAGTGTTTTGAGAAGCCTCAACTGAAGGGTATGATTTGTGAAGCGCTGGCTTGTAAAACAGGAAATGACACAAAACAGAATATAATGACATAAAGTCGTCCCTGCTTTTGCATGGCAACCCAGAGGCTGTCTTTTCTTCTGTACGTTTACATAATAGATTTTGACACGTCTCTCTTTGCACCCAAACTCGGATGACATTGCTGGTGTAATGTTGTTGCAAGCCTAATAGCACCACATGGGTTGGGACTGTTTTTCAAATGTGTCTCCCATTCCACCTTGTCAGACAAGGGCTGCTCTGTTTTATTTTAGAATGACACCCAATATGCCCAGGGGACAAAACTAAAGCAGGCACGTTTCAAAGGACAATGTAATTGGATGAATTTGACTAAGTGAAAAAAATAAATCATGCTGAAATATCCTGCTAGTAGGGTACACACAAATAAAAATCCAGACCAGGCTTAGAGACTGTGTTAGAGGCTGTACTTGATCTTTGGTCTACACAGGGGTTCTATGTTCCAAAGAAATGTTAATAAACCCATCACCAGCATAGAACCATTAGAGTGAAGTGAGCGGAGCTTCTGAGGGCTGGTCAATATAGATATCCACGCGGAGGAGGTCCCAGCCCAGCCGCACAGCTGTCACTGGACATGTATAAATAACACTTGCCCGGTCATGATTCAGCAACAGCCCTCAAACGGTGCAATGCCTATGCACCACTAGGCAAAATGAGTCCACGATGGAGTGCGTTGGTAAGGAGCTTGAGGGAAGCTTACAGAGAGCTGGCTGAGGCAGAACAGGGCTCTGACAGCAGATTAGAGGTCATGCACACTGATTATTTCTCCGAAAATCCCACTGATTCCGGATAGAGCAGTTCTGTAATGTTGTCAGACATTTCCTTTCATTGGTTTTTTCTTAACTTCCTCAGTATTTCTGGTTGCAGATCACAGTGTCAATGAATGTTCCATTTTGTTCCATTCATGTCCCCCAAGGCCACAAAGAGATAACAAAAATATCACTGACATTTACAGTTCAAACCTCTGTGCAAAGACAATGCCTACAGTGCTTATTTGTTACCATGGTTACTTCAAGTTGACCAAAAGAGGAAACAAAACAAAGGCTGTCATACGTGGATACAATATAAGAGTTACAATATTATCTTCTCTCAGAAACTGAGACAGGTTTTATATGCTTTTCTTCCTGCGTGCTTATCAATGTTGTTGCTATTTTAGTTGGACAGCAGTCTAGGAGACCAATGTTTCAACAGAAATACCAAATACCCAAACCCTGACAAAGCTTTGAGAGTACATCTGCAACATGTTAACATATGGAGAAAAAAAAATATCTTCAGAGAGGTTCAACAGATTTGGTCTATATTAGATTAAGGTCAATTACAGGGGAATACAGGGGGTTTTCACCCAAGGTATTACATCACAAAGGCAGCTTACAGTGAACAAAATCCAGATTTAAGTCCTTGGCAGGGAATGACTTCTTTTAACAAGAAGTAGCCACATTAGTCAAAGCCGCACTCAGATAAAAGCCCATCTGAAAACTTGAAAATGGGCCTTTATATCCACGAGTTTCTCACACTGTTCTGCCATACTTCAACTTCATGACAACACAGAGCTGCACTATCTGCACCATATAGAAGTAATAATGCAAGAGAAGTGCAACCCCAGATCCAGGCATTGAAATTATTCTCTGCCTTTCATGTCCTGCTGTGGACTGTTGACCAAGCTGAGGAACAAATAATAGGCTACTCTACTGTCTGTGCCGGAAGTCTTTGAAGGTTGTGACAGGAGGCTCATCCAAACATGACAAAACAAGCACTGCAGCGGATGAGCTCATCCACTTCACATGTTGACAGAGTTAAATGGACAAGATGAGGGCTCAAAGAATACTCCTTTGTCCAGGTATGACTCGTGCAGCAGACATCTGGGACATCTTGCTATTTGTTTTTCTAAGCAAATAATCTGGCTCTGCTTGTACTGTTTTACAGTAAAAGAGGCTCCCACTACAATGACCTCCCAGTGCTTGCCATTACTGTGCTAATTCAGACAGAAGAGATGGCAGGGGAGTGACACAGGCTGTCTTTGTGGTCGGATGGGATGCGGACGTGCTGTACGACGGTTGGCCCAGGTGAGGTGGCTTACCTGAGAGGATGCTGTTGACGGGCGTAGCGATGTTGATGTCCTGCAGGTGCTCCAGGGTCTCGGTGTGGAAGAGACGCAGCGTGGAGCCCGAGCTGAAGGCGATCCAGATGCCCACGCCGGCCACCACCATGTGGGACACCACCATGCCCTCCTCCTGGTGGGCCTCCAGCTGGCGCTGAGGCAGCGTGGGTAAGAGCAGAGAAGATGTGTGCGTCAGTAGGGCCTTACACAACAAACAGTGCACAACACAACAGTATGCAAACACATTTTCAATATGTCAATATCCCAAATACATTTCAAGATTTACACTACAAATACAGAAAGACTGATGTAAAAATTTGATTTTGTAAATCAGTGTATGAGATCACAGTAAAGTGATCATGCTTCAGGCGATCTTCAGGACATGGATACGGTTGGAGGAGGTGTGTGTGTGTGGTTTGTTTGCTCAGGTGGAGGATACTGTGTGAAGGTATGCTCATGAAGCACTGGAGGAATGTCAGGCCTTTAAATAGCTAACACATTGCACGGTGTCCCGCGCTGGCTCGCAACCTGGAAAAGATCAATTCTATCGGGGTAATCCAATGACCATCTGAATTAGGTAACTGAAACCCTCACTCCTGTGATCCTGTGGCCAGTCTTCTGAATGAGCCGTGGCACTGGGACTTTAGAGGTCAGACGAGTGCTGTTTACGTTCTCTTGGACATTTCATAGCAACACACCGACCCGTTTCTTCTCTGCTCTGCTCTCTGGGAGGGAACGGGAGGGTGGGGGCGACACAGAATTCCCTCGGATCAGCAGGAAGGGTTCGAGGGAAGCACAAGTCTGTGTGCATCCTGAGGAACCGCTTTGGCATTGGCCTTCCAAACAGAATCTTCTACTATTGTTATCATCAAATACCACATCGTCTTTCACACCGTATGTAGTTATCAATTAGGGTACGTCTGTTGGTGATATGCGCATCCTCTGTAGACATAAATGTTACTACAGTAAACAGTGTACAGCCAAACCTTTCAAAACTCTTCAGCATGACTACGGTGGGAGATAAAATGAACGGTGTGTCCCACAGCAGTTGCCAAGAACAAGCACTTTTATTTGTACAACAACTGAATGGCACATCGAGATAACCCAGTGGAGAGAGAGTCAAAATCAGTGTGACAGAATCAGACGGGTCCTGCTGTCTCTTGGTGGAGCTTGAGCGTGTTTTTAATCAGGAGTGCAGCGCGTTGCTCTGATCCCACCAGCAGATTGGGCTGGAGGAGAGCCAGCTCCTTCCCCAAGGCCTCGCAGGGGGACTTCGGAAACAACAGCCATCTGACACCGCATGCTCCATGCTAACGTGCCTTGTCAATGCCTTCCCCAGTTCCTCTCTTAACATTCACACACACAAATGGACACAAACGCACGCGCACGCACACACACACACACACATACACTTCACTTCTTCCTGTCACCCTCCTGGTCTTGTAATTCCTTCCATCTTGTTGACTCTTCAACATACCGTGTGTGTCTCTCTCTCTCACTCACACTCTCTCTCACTCACACACACACACACACACACACACACACACACACACACACACACACACACACACACACACACACACACACACACACACACACACACACACACACACACACACACACACACACACACACACACACACACACACACACACACACACACACACACACACACACACACACACACACACACACACGTTCCCCTTTCCCCCATATTCTACCCCTCTCCTCTCTTTGTTGGTCCCATTTCTCCCCATTCCCTCGCGCTGGCCGTTTGCCCGTTCCTCCGTGGGCAGGTGGTCTCGTAATGAGCTTACTGACGAACGGCACTAACGAGATTACGCGTGGCTGCGTGTGGCGCGGAGAGAGAGAGAGAGAGAGAGGAGCGGCGGAGGCAGGACGAGGGGGAAGTGGAGCTTTGCTATTCCAGGATGGCAGCAGGTGCCAGTGTGTCCAGTACAGTACAGTCTAGGCCCGTGTGGAAACCACCGCAGTTCAGACGAATAGAGAGGGGGAGAGACACACAGAGAGAGGGGGGGGGGGGGGGGGGAGACTCTCCTGGGCCTCCATAATTCAAAGAAGGCAACACCATGGGTGTGCCATGACATCAGAGTGAAACAGAATTAGTAACTAGGAAACACAGCAGTTAATGGTCACGGAATGCACTCTAGGAGAATAACATGACAAGCATTAGTGATCTCCATCCTCCCAAATCAAATTAATTTTCTACCAGACAAACATTGCTATTATACTCAATCATGCAAATTCAGATGCACCAATTCAGCAAATGGATTCAGTGTGCCCGAATAACTGACGGTGTGGGAGGCTGGAGTATACCATCACACGTGCACTTTTGCCCCAGGATGCCATGGATGCTAGGACGCCCACTTCTCTCCTGCATCTTTAAATAGTCCACAGAGTACGTGGAGGCGGGTGGCGCAGCGAGAGCAAACTTCTCCAACAAAAGACTTTTCGTGAATCACAAGCGACCCGACCTCAAGTAACCCATCGCGGGCCACGACTCTTCCTGCAGCTGCAGTTTCTAATCTTGTTATTCTGTATCGCTACCATAAAACTTGGAATCGGAGACTAGGAACAGACTCAAGAGTGTGTGTGTGTGTGTGTGTGTGGGGGGGGTTAGTTGAGAAACCTTGGCTAAGACATGGACATATGCAGACGTGGATGGAAGGTGTGTGTGGCAGCGAGGATGTTTGACTTTGCTCTTGATGTGCTGGGTCAGAGTGAGGTCCCCTCTTCCTGTTTGCTCTCGGGGAGGGGAACAATGTGGCGGCTGCCCTTTTTCCTCTGGAGGTGCGAGGCAGCGCTGGTCATGGGCCGCATGTGTGTGTGCGCGCGGGGAAACTTTCCGTTGTCTCTCGGAAAGCCCCGCTGGGAGACTTAACACGAGCCAGCTGGGGCCTCAGCAACGGGGGGCCACCTCAACTATCTACTTGGCTAAGCCTCCGGCCCCTTCTAGTTGAGTGTGTGTGAGAGTGTGTGTGTGTGTGTGTGTGGCATACCTCTACTGCATGGGTCTGGGTGCCCACGATGAAAACCTGTCCACCCGACGAGGCCCAGACGTGGTCCTCCACGGCGATCAGAGCTTTGAGAGGCAGCACCCCGAGCTTCAGCACCTTCGGGGAGGTCGAGTTCCAGGACCCATCTGGGGAGAGTTGGAGAAAGTGAAGTCTAATTTTAACGCCCCTTTTGACAGCAAGCCTCCCTGTAGCACTCCATACTTCACACAGAGGTCTTGACTTCCTCTGCTGCACACTACTCGCCATCGCCGAGAGCAGTCATGCCAAACGTCAACCTCTAATTGGGAAGTATGCGGTGGGAGTTCAGGATACTTAAACCGACTTCTACTTGAAGGAGGATGCTGGGGTCACTGATAATCACGACCAAACCATCGCTACGTAACCTCGATCCAGGTGGGGAGAGCATTCGTCATCTCCTTCACCACCCTACACACACTTCCCATGCAGTGTCTGTGTCAGAGTGGGTACACCATTTCTATTTACGCCACTAAGGTACCTCTGCAGTACACCAGCCTACACTTCCCCCACTGTTAGCTTTTCTGTGCAGCACATTCCTCAGCAAGAGACATAAAAAAAAAAAAAAAACGTGAGCGAACTGTCAGAGTCCGAATACTTAATCAGAAACAGCGTGCGGAGAGAAAAAACCTTCATGAGAAAACCTACACGGATTTCACCCCCTGAATACTCGAGTGGCCGCTTTCAATTGACAACAGGGCATAACAGAATGTGCCGTGATTGTGTTTGTTTAGCCAAATCCACAAAGGCCGCTATTGAGGGGAGCTTCGCCACAGAGGGCAGAGAAACTTCTCTAGAGCCTAATGACCAGGGAAGAGGCACTCGGCTCTTCTGTAGATGGAAAGAACAAAAGTCTGCTTTGTATGGATAAGTGTTTCTCTGTGTGTGTGTGTGTGTGTTGTTAGATATTTGGCTTGAAAAACATGATATCCATCTCACAAATACATACTTTGCATGCATGTTGTGGATTGACTTCATTACCACATAACCTTTTTAGTGACACATTACAAACCACAAGAAATTAGATTTGAGCAAATTACATTCAATCTAACATGGGCACAAACACACACACACACACACACACACACACAGTCCAGATCAGGGGTCAAATCAGTTTCCATGCTTAGTATGGCATTGGGCCAACAAACGTAATGCCTCGGCTATAACCATGTTATATTTGGAACTGAACATGAATAATGCATAATCCATTAGTACACAAGAGTTTGTCATCTCCTTGAAACGCAGGATTTTACATAACCTTTAATGCATGGTATTTAGAACTGATGTTTCAATGAGAGTTTTCTACAATTTCAGCACAGCGAATACCATTGAGGCTCTACAGTATGTCGTTGCCAAATAATTACGTAACAGGTGAGCTGCAACTTCCCTCACACAACATTTTCAAATGGAAAGTGCTCCCTAATCTACATGCTAATCCACTCAATGCTAGCTCATTCAATCTGACAAAAGCAGAGAGAGAGAGAGACAGAGAAACAGAGAGAGAGAGTGTGCTGGAGGAGAGCAGAACACACACAAAGAATGTTGGAGAGAGGAAAGAGTGCGAGTGTGTGTGTGAGTGTGTGTGTGTTTGTGTGTATGTAAAATGTGTGAGTGAGAGACGGAAAGAGTGAAAAAGAGTGAGGTGCAGTATATGAAGGGGGAAGGCTGCCTTCAAGTTACACTTGGGCATGAAAGTTGGAATTGTTATGAAAATGAGTCACCTACTAAGGTTTGACGTTTATAACCTGTGTCAGTTAGCTTTTTCCCCCATTTCCTCCACATTCTTTGAATCCCATCAGTTTCAATCACTTTCAGAAAAACACACACCTGGTTCAGACACTTCAAACATCAGCTCAACAGCTCCCAGCTTGGGAGAAGTCAGTGAAGAATCGCGCTGGCAGGAAGAACTGCCTGGAAGGCTAACTCCAGGCTTGGGATGGGAGAGGCTAATAAACACGACATTCCTGCTTTTATTTGTGCCATGGCTCATATTTCTATCGCTGTTCCAATCACCACCGTGACTCAGAGATATCAGACAGACTAAACCGTTCACGGTGCCGATATCATCCCAAGGATCATGGATGATGCCCGTCCTTTTCAGGGGATTATTGCGTCATGGCTTATCTGAGAGTTCACTTTTCCAAAATCTACAAAGTAAACTAGGACTCTCACAATGGCAGAATCTCCTCGCCCTACTTCCAAGGAGAAAAGACATTATGGAAAGTGTGACAAGGCAGGGAAGGAGAAAAGCAGCATTCCGCGCAAGTACTGAATTTCCGTTCCTGCATTTACTGGCCTGGCCTGGGGATAGGCATGGATCACTTTCCCCGTTCCCCTCTCCGCTGCGCCACATGACGTGATGCCGAGTCCCTCTCGCTTCTGCCGTCTTCCCAATCGAAGACCTTGGCCGCCCGGGCTTTGGATTAGAGGACTGAAAGCTCATTTCCGTGCCTCGGACCTTTTCAACGTAAACACTGCCGTGTCACGGCCAGGCGCTCATTAAACAGAGCCGCTAAGGGAAAGGGCAAACACACACACACACACTCACACACACACACACATACACACACGATAGGGTATGCATTATGTGGGAGCTATTTTTGGTGCTCATCCATGTTCCTTGCTGAATGATTAATAGACCGTGGTGCATTGTGAGGTTTTTTTTCCTCCAATATTTTTATTCTATTCTTTTCCCCGCAGGATGCACCTGCTGGGAGGAGGTCTTCAGGGTGAGGAGACCTTCACACTCCGAGCAGAGCAGGGGGTGTCTTTGAAGCTCCAATGATCCTCATTACACCCTTATGGTTTCATCACTACTGTCTGACGAGCAAGTTAAAGACAAAATTTGGAGGCTGAAAAATAGGCTAAGTCAACCCCACTGTGTAGCGCTTCATACGGCATGACCAGAGGCACAAGAGGAGAGAGAGGGAGTGCATGATGAATCCAAGAGGCTTTTGGAGTCAAACATTACACCAGGATAAAGTAGGAGGGAATGTGCGTCTAAGATGTGTGCGCAGCCCTTCATCTCTTTCCAGTGTTACAGTCTGGTACTGAATGGGAGTTTCAAAAGCAGGTTTTTGGGGAAATGAAGGCATATCTTTCCTCAGCTCTTTCTTCAGATGCCTGCACTGTAAAAGCATGAAAGTCACCCCACAAGAACATCAGGGAATTGACCCTGGTGAACACCACACACACAAATTCAAATGTTCCGTCGGTGCTAGGTCTTTTTCTTTCCTCTACCATCCTTCTGTCTTCTTCCCTGTCTACTTCTGTCTCTCTCCTGGTTTCGGTGCCTTGGCCTCCATCTTTGTTGTCTCCTTGTGCTTTTACCTGCACACCACAGGCAACATGACAGTGTGTGGGAGGGCCGAGGCACAGGCGGTCCAGAGAGGTGGGCAAATACGCCGGCGCTAGCTTCCTCTCGCTCTGCTCTGCTCTGCTCTGCTGTGGGGAAATAAATGGGTCACAAACAGCAGTTCAGCCGATTTTCCCCAGCCAACCACGACAAGCTCCTCAGAGGCACGACAGGCCAGAATAAGACAGGGAAGGAGCGAGAGCGGGAGGGAGAGAGAGGGAGAGAGCGAGAGCGAGCAAGAGAGAGGAGCTCCAATCCTCTGTGATGCGTGATTCATCAGGGTCACCAAGGTGACGAGCTCTCCGTTCACCCTGCCTGACCCAGCCTCTTCCTCCCTTCACCCACACGTCACCCACGTATACACACACACACACACACACACACACACACAGACACACACACACACACACACACACACACAATACCCTTAGCTCCTGTCAGCAACACAACACAACACCATTACAGGAGAGATTCAGAGAAAAAACCCAAAAGGGCAAGAGACAGCAACCGGCGGTGGAAGCACTAACAGATCAAACGTATTGCCAAACCAGACAATTCTCCTTTATGAGGACAGAGCCCAAATCTAGGGCTGATTACATAACTCCCGTTTTGGGAGCCTTCAAAAAGACAAAAAAAAAAAGAAAAAAACCTCCAACCAATCTGCTGGAGAGGCAGCACAATAATGTGCTCAATGATGTGCAACACAGCACAGCACAGTACAGCCATCCATGCGGGCACAAACACAATAAGAGGGAAACGGGAGTTGGCAGGCGGCTCTCTCCGGTCACGGAGACGGAGACGGAGCGGGGTCTTACCTGGAGCTCTGGAGTAGATGGCCAGGGATCCGCTGACCAGGCCCACGTACAGACACTGGCCCGTGTACACCAGGCACGTGACGGTGGACTTGTCCGGCGTGAAGAAGTGCTGCAGACGGACCTTCTTGGACCGCTGGCTGCTTTTGTAAACACAGACACTGGGGGAGACACGGGGAGAAATAACCAGAGTGAGACGCACACAAATCTGCCCTTGCCCTCTCCGTCTCAAGTCTGGTGCTGTTTACCCGCAGACACCAGCTTTTAGGGATATCAATACTCCAATGCACCAATGATTTCATTACACCCCCCCCCCCCCCAACACACACACACACATGCACACACTATATACCTTTTTAATTACTACTATTAATCTATTCTTAGTTGAGAAGGTCAAAGTTGAGCTGGCTCTTGAGCACAAGGAATTTTATTATGAGTAGATGAAAATAAACTACATGAACTTGAACTGGTTCACATATTAAAGGTGAAGAATAATAAAGTCTAGCATATTAACAAATGAGTACAGAGCACAATGTTTTCTCTTGGCGTGACTGTAGTTATTGAAAACAAAATCTACTCTTAGGTATAATCCATATCACTGACTCAACTACTCAAGCAAGCAAACTTTCACATACACATTTAAGCAGATTAATCAATTTGACATTTGGAAATCCTCCAGCTCCTCTTCCCAAGTGATTACTGTGATGTTAATGATTTTGATGAATGAGGTCAGTTCTGGTGCTGCCTGGGTTCTGACTAGCGGGCTGTGCTAAAATGGCCTGCATTTTAATCCCCGGGATTAACAGCCTAAAATGACCTCATTAATATCTGTAATCCTGAATCGCTGTACACTGTTATGTTTCACAGAGACCTGTCCTCCACCTCCTCTCCTCCAAATCCCTATGTGGCTCCTGCTGGGTCTATGGAGAGCTATTAAGAGTCTTTTACTTACAGTCCTATGCCTCAGTTTACCATGTAGAATTTACCTGATATACTTTTTAAAAAGTAGTACGACAGGATATATGCTTATACTGTATATGTGCTCTAAATGCTATTTACAGCTGCAATCAGAATGTTGAGTCATTTTCTTCCTTAAAAATGGACACAAACCAATAAACCGATTACCGAAATAGTTTGCTGATTAATATTAGTTTGAAGATAATATCATATTTGACAACTAATCAATGAATGAATTAATAGTTGCAGCCCTAGAGCTTGTCTGTACTAAGTAGCAAGTGAAGCCTCTGTGCTCTGTACTGTGCTGTGCTGAGTGGATGGTGGATGTGAGTGCTGCTGAAATGGTGATGGTGCTGGTGGGTGAGTGGGGACCTGCAGGACCCTACCTCCCTTCCTCCATGCCCAGGCAGATGGTGGGCGCGTGGCCGCCCTTCCCTGGCTGCGGCTCGCCGTCCGAGGCGCCGTCCCCGTTGGCCAGGCCCTCCTCCATGGGCGCGTAGGCCATGCAGAGGATGCGCGACTCCACGTTGAAGCACTCGGTCACTTTGGGGCTGGAGTTCTGCATGGCCACGATGGAGATCTGGCCCATCTGATTGGTGCAGCTGGCCACCTGAGAGGGACAGTCCCCAGTGATGGGCCATCAGAAGTGCTTTTGTGACATGCTCCATCAATGCTGATCACGTACGTTCGCTTCTCTACACAAAGTACTTGGCGTGTTTACTGGCATCCCCCCCCCCACGCAGGAGATGAATGGCTTGTTAAGAGCTGGACCACGCCATTTCTGGCACCCGC
The DNA here is from genome assembly GCF_963854185.1 of Sardina pilchardus. Taxonomy (NCBI): domain Eukaryota; kingdom Metazoa; phylum Chordata; class Actinopteri; order Clupeiformes; family Clupeidae; genus Sardina; species Sardina pilchardus. The sequence continues at coordinate 14,279,693 of NC_085013.1, read as the reverse complement.
AAACAATCAGCCGGAGTGTTTCCGCAGAGCGGGGGCCGTCCATCACTTAGCCCATTATGAGTCACTGGAACGTGTGTGTTCTCCACGGCCCCCAAAGTAAACACATGTACTGTATGGCGCTCTCAATGGAGCTTGTGAATCACACTTTAACAGAGCCACTACGGCTCGGAGAGGTGGGCAATAAAATGTTCAGAGTGGTGTTTAATTATTCATTTGCATATGATGGGCAGAACACAGTGAGCATGCGTCTAAAGGCGACTTTGACACTTCTGGGCTTGTGTCAGATGAAATATGCAGTGAATGGATCTGATCATCTTCAGCTAGCTGAGTGGCGGCAAGTGCCCGTGTCTGTGCTTATGAATCAAACAAAGATGTCTAAGCACTTCTTTAAAAATCCTCTCGCACCAAAGGTACATTAACCAATCAACCAGTGGCTCAATGGGCTCATCTCTGTCTCTACAGTATGTGTGTGTGTGTGTACTGTGTGTGTGTGTGTGTGAGAGTGAGTGTAAGTGTGAGAGACAGACAGACAGAGATCCTCACCCACACAAAGCCGTGGCCCAGGGCAGGCATGTCCGCTGTGCTCTCGCTGTTCACATGAGGTTCTGGGTTGTGCACCGCGCACTCCACCTGACATGGAGGAAGAGAGAGATGGAGAGAGACAGACAGAGGAAGAGAGAGATGGAGAGACAGACGGAGGAAAAGAGAGATGGAGAGACAGACAGAGGAAGGGAGAGATGGATAGAGACAGACAGAGGAGAAGAGAGATGGAGATAGACAGACAGAGAGAGGAGCTGAAAACATTGTCCCCCCACATCCCCATTCAGACCTTCACAACATGGCAGACTAGTACATGAACCCTGCCACCCCAGATAAAGACGCACAGTGCTCTGTCGTTAATAAGTAAATAGGTGCTGTCTGAGAGTGTCCCTTCGCCGGCTGAAAAATGGGTTTAATCCGCGTGACCCCTCTGGTACTCTGTCTGATGAGATGTGTAGGCTGTGGCTGGCACTATCTGTGTGCAGATGGCATTCCTCACCGGGCGCGTGCCCGCTATTGATCACCCTAAAAATACCACGGCTCACTTTGGGCCCAACTCAGCCAACAGCACATACAGCACATCCACACAATGAATGAGCACTGGCACATCATAAAGACTAGTTTCTGCTCCTATTGAGCACTGTGCTCTATGATAATCAGCAATTCATAAATTCCCCTAATTAGTATTCCCAATATTAGTTGAAAAGCGGGGGTGCATTAATAATGCAATATGCTGTTGACATGTTGCAAAAACAACACAGGCAAGACATCTTCTAAGCGTTCTGTGCGAAAAAAGTTAAGAATGACACTTAATCTTACAGAATTAAAAATGAAAAAGGAAAGGGCCTTATTTGACTTTGAACTTCTCGATACCCAGACAGGGCCGTGTGCATGGCACCATGCCCACCTTGAACTCCTGCAGTTTGGACATGACTACAGGCATCTGCTTCAGCAGCAGAGGGTGCTTCTGCTTCTTTATCTGTTTCCCGTCATCTTCAGCGAAAAACCAGCCTTGCATATTATCCTCCTCTGTTACATACATTCACATACACACACACACACACACACACACACAGTGGGAGAGAGAGAGAGAGAGAGTGTTCCATGACATAATTCATGAAAAGAAATCTCCCTCATGAGAAAAACAGAGTGGATCAATAGATTACGACATGTTCACGTAAACGCCACCGACAAATTACATTTCCAAATGTGTTGCTGACTATCTGGAGCGGCCATTCATTCTGTGCCCGTTGGCCTCTCCTGCCTCTCTCTCCTCCTCCTCCTCCTCCTCCTCCTCCTCCTCCTCCTCCTCCTCCTCGCTGATGCATTTTCCCTGTCAGACCGCCGCTGCCCGAGCCGGGGCAAACACTAACGACTTTTCCCTTTACAAAACAGAGCAATTAAAAAACTCCCACACTCCCTTCCATACGCTATCTGGAGCACGTCTGCCTGAGAATGTCTCTGCAGAAGACGAGGAGGAGGAGGAGGAGGAGGAGGCGTGCGTAGGAACGGCTCACATCCATTTGCTCTGGGGCGAGTGTGCGGCTCAGGGCTGAGCGGAGGATTTAGTGCGGAGAGGCAGAGCAGTGAGGTGGGAGAGATCTAGGGGCCGGAGTCCTCCCTGCTAGGGCCCCCGCTCACGCTCACGCTCCTCCAGATTGGGGCCAGTGAGAATGACCAGAGGCAAGACTGGATAGGGATATGGATGAATATGAAGACGGGGAGTGAGACAGGAATACTGAGGGAGCAATGTGCAGGAGGGCCAGAAAAACATGAGCAGGCAAGGGAGAGATGGACAGAGTGAGAGAGAAGAAGGGAGGTCAACAGAGAGCAGGAGAGGGAGAGCAATATTTGAGTAAGGGAGAATGAGTGAGTCAGACAGACGGAGTAAAAAGGGAGAGGGGTACAGAAACACAGATAGAGTGAGAAAAAAAGAAAGAAAGAAAAGGACAGAAAGAAAGAGAGAAAGAAGCAGAGACATACCCAAGGCCAGTTTAGCCATCTGCAGGTTACTGATCCATGACTGCTTGATGCCGGGGCTGAATGTGTTGAAGACGGCAGTGAAATGCGTGGGCTTCCCAGTCCTGTAATATAGTAGACAAGAGGAGGAGGAGGAAGAGGGGATAAGACAGAGAAGATGATGAAGATGAGGATATCACAGGGTCATGTGCTGTACAATGTCTTCTCGACAGGTCAGGGTGAAACACGGGCCCAGAATTAGATCATCACACTTGAAGTGTATCTTAGGCTGTATCTCAGCCAGTCACTGTACAGTAAATCCCATGAAAACATGTTGTGTCTAGCACCGCACAAAATGAGAAGCCTCTTAAATATTCAAAAGCCCTTTTTTTCCCAAAGCTGAACACTTTGAATGTTGTGTCTGCGCTGTCTGAATAATACATCTATTGATACTGAACCAGTACGCTTTTCAAAAGAGCCTCACGTCCCCTATGCACATGCGAGGACCGAGAGAGAGACTGGAGAGGAATCTGGCGTGATGAGAGTGGACTAATGAGAACGTACTGTATGGCTGAGACGGACTAGAGAGGGATATGTCTGGCATGCGGCTGCCCTTTCACTGTCTCCGCACACCAGAGCCAGTTATTCTGGGCTGGAGGAGCCGTTTGGGATGAAGAGCTTCTGCAGCTGTCGCTCTATAGATGCTCCTGGCTAATCCAGCCACTTCAGATTGGTGAAGGACCGTAAACAACTGTGTGTGTGTGTGTGTGTGTGTTTGTGTGTGAGACTGTACACATTAGGAGAGGGAATAGGAGAGAGTGGCTTGTTGGAATTTTCGAAAATAACTTTTGCATGCAGAGCAGCTGCAGTCGGGCTCCCCAGAGAACCAAATGCAAGAAATGTGGCGCATCGAGTGAGGGAATCAGGCCGATACGATCACATTAAGGAGCTGACAGAGAGAGAGAGAAGAGGGAGAGAGAAAGAGAGAGAGGAGAGGAGAGAGAGAGAAGAGAGAGAGAAGAGAGAGAGAAGAGAGAGAGAGGAGAGACAGTGACTCTCTGAGACTTTGGGAGTGATCATGTGAGACTGGCGCCCTGTCTCAATATTTCCTCTGTGCCGCGCTCCTTCTCCTCACGCACAGACTCACAGTATGGATGGCAGTATGGCAGACATAAACGACATAAACTCGCCAGTATTGTTCTGGTTTCTTGTCTAGACAGGTCATTTTTATTGGCTTGGGGAAGCGGCCTCCATTGTCAAGAGCGAGAGATTTAGAGAGGACAATAACGAGCGGAGGGAGAGAAGCGGTCACGGCGGGGTCAGACTGACTTGTCCTGTTTCCCAGGTAACTGCAGCTGGATTCGGCAGCGGTCGGCCGCCCTGATCTCCTCCTCCTTCTTCAGGATGAGCCGCTGGAGGCCAGACACCCAGTCTTGGGCCACCGTAGGGTTCACATTCTGCAGCCGAGGGAGGGAGGGAGGGAGAGAGGGAGGGATGGGGGAAGAAAGAAAGAGAAAAAGAGAATTAGAAAGATAAACGTGAGAGTCAACACCAACCTTGTTGTGGGGCTCATTAGTTAATGCCAGACAAGATCTCAGAAGAGCACAGATATCTTTTCCACTCCTTGTGCTGGGCCGAGTGTAGACTGCACTGAGCTAACCTCCGCGGCCCGGTTTCACGGGTCAGAACGCAGAGGAGGGGAAAAAGGCAAACATTTTCTCACAGCGAGAGGTTGTGGGAAGTGTTTGTGTTGTCAGGGATGAGCGAGGGTGTCTCTTCACACGGACCATACGCTGCTGACCAGCAGCCACAAAGCATTACATCAGCCCAGCGGGCTCTGGCCCACACGCATCCAAGTGGCACCGGCGGAGCGTTCCAGCAAATTACCCACACACAGCCCGGCCATTTATGCAAGCCATGGGGTCTTGAATTCAATTTGGAGCGCACCATTTGAGCTCTCGAAAGGAAATAAATATCAAACTATCAAAATATTAGGAGTTGTTTTAGATAGCTGCTTTCATCACAGGATGTGCTTGTTTCCATGGTTTTACTAGATATTGTTGGAGTCAATAACGGCAATAATGATTCAATTCTATTAAGCATGGAGTATAGTCAGCTGATGCCCTTACCTGGTAGTTCCCCTTTAAGCTGCCAATCATATGAGAGATCTGGTTGACCAGGCTCAGGTCGTGGATCAGATTCTGCAGATCTTGATACAGCTGTCCTGGACCCATGTAGAGTTTATCTGTGTTCAAAAGAGAAGCAGGGCAAGTGTAAATACAGCGTCAAACAAGTGGAGAGAATAACAAGGAGGGAAGAAAAGACAAACATGTTCTTAGCAAATGTCACCATGTGCTCTTAGAGAGGTCACACTTCACACTGTAATAGCCGGGGCTATTTTGTGCAGTCCAGACGAATGCTGTAATCAAACGCCCTTCGCCAGACAACTGACCTCATGTGTGGAACCAATCTTCTAGTCGACAGGTTAACATATAAACACATCATATCTTATTTTAGAAAATAGCCCTATGATTTACTCCCTTTTATTTGGATCCAACCAATGTTTTTTTCCGGGGCTAAATTGTATTTCTCTTGGAGTCGAGTGACATTTGAACATATTTTGTAAACTTCTGGGTCAGACGAAAGGGTGTTTTATTTGTCCTCATTTCTGCTCCAGCACTCAGACAATGGAAAAACAGGCCCATTGCTCCAGACCTATTAGACGACTGGCCCGCACCCCAGTCTCTGTCCACCCTCACTCTCACCCTGGCAGGCAGGTTAGAAATCCTGTCCCTCCTCCTTGGATTTCTCCACGTCTGCCAGCCAATGTTGAGAGTGAGCCGACAGACGGGAGAGGTCCACGCTGTGGTCACGCTGTGGTCATTCAGTGGCTTCTCAGCACCAGTTGAAGCCTTGACAAGAGGATTAAAAACCCAACCAGCCTTTAAATGTCACTTCATCTGGAAATGACCACTGACTCAAACGCACGTCTTTTCCAATAACTTCCCTTCATGTTGACATCATGCAATAAAACTCAAAACGCTTCGAGCGCAAAATGATCTGCCTCATCTGAAATGGCGTTAAAACTTTTTCACTGGGAAAAAAAATAAATCTGGAAATAGTACAGGAGGCATCTATGCTTTTACTGCAAAAATACAAATCAGAATGGAATCAAATAATCACCAGAGGGGGAAAATAATTGGTGAGGGCCCGGCCAAACTGCACACTTATTCAACTTGTCCAGGCACTAAGTCAACAGCCACTAAATCGATTCGGCATCCACTGCAGCGGAGGAATGTCAATGGCCGCACAGGGAGCGGCGGGGATGACGTGGAGTCTGTCGCTAGTGGAGATGTTGATGCACGGCCTGTCAACCTCTTTCCCCTCAACACAGACCCTGGGTCTGGGGGATCCTCGAGCGCGACCCGCGCATTCATACACACACACACACGCGCACACACACACACACACACACACACACACGCCGTGATGTGCGAGTCCCTGTGGGAAGCCAGTCAGAAACAACGAGCCCCAGCCACGCAGCAACAACACGCAACACAAACGGGATTCATCTGAGCATGAGCCGCACTAGCTCAAGGACACAGCAGCGTCCTGGTAATTAAACGCAGTGGGAGACGTGTGTGTGTGTGTGTGTGTGTGTGTGTGTGTGTGTGTGGGAGACGCCGCAGCGAGGGCGGGAGTGGAGCACAGTCAGAGGCCTTGGCCCGCGCTGGGACAGCCATCTTTGGACCACGTCCAAGTGGGCAAGGAACAGGGGGGGGTGGAAGCTCGGCCTGCATGGCAATAGTCTTTTCAAACCATCGCTGCGACATCGCTAATGAGGACGTCCCAAAGAAGAAGCACGGCGTTGGTAACTCCTCAATGCAACGTTCCCCACGGGGACACAGCCCTTTCAGTCTCTCCTCTCTCATTCGCAAAGAGAATTCTTCTGCTCCTTTTCCTGTGACACAGTCCAGGTATGAAGGCTGGTGTGGGCCCTGGGCTCCATAAAAGCAGGTGGCCTAAGCCAACAAGCCAGCACACAGGTGACCAGGCTGCTACATGAGAGTGTGACAGCCATTTTCACACAAACACAAAAAGCTTAAAAAAAATAAGAAAAAAGAATCATCAAAGTGTCCGCTCTAAATTTCAATACCATTTTTTGGAGCCTTGTATTGCTCATAAACGTGGATGCCAAATGGAGCCAGTTGACGGATACAAACTCAAAATATCTGGCCGTGACAGACGTGTTCGCTCTCGGAACGGTTTTCGTTTTTTCCTCCACAGCTGTACAATGGCCATTCATGCCACCCTTGTGTTCTGGTGCCATGGCAACGGCCCTGCTCTGGTGCAACCATGCCACGAATGGCTCTGTGAGAACCCTGTTACCTCATTTGCACATTAGAGCCCTGCTCACAGAGGCAATCAGAGGGGACGGCAGCGAGAACCTTTTCAGGCCGCAAATGTCAAACACGCTTTATTTGCGCTTAATAGTAGCCGTTATGAAAGGGAGGGGGGTAAGGGTGAAATGCATTCCAAGCACTTCTCACATCCTTTTAGTTTATGAATCAACTGCGCTTCCTACTTCAAACTGTTGAACTAACACTTAGGTAGAATCAATGGAATTACCCAGGTGGTCCACTTGTGGGACAATACATTGTTTACTTGATTTACTTGGTTTATTTGGCTGGTGAATGACAATAATTGCTAATAATGACATAATCAATATTACCAAGTGTTAAGGGTAGATGTGCACACCAAGACGTTCTAAACTATTACATGACTGCAGATAGTACACCAAGTGCTTACGATACTTCTCAATATCCGCACTTAAACAATAGCAAAGGGATATTCCATGGAGATGGGCTTTCCTTCCTGAGTGGAGTGTGATTCAGGATGACGGTCATACGCAGTGCTCTGCAGCTGACCGCTGAAGGCCAAAGGCCTGACAGGATCTATTGTGCCTCTCTTCCGGCCTTGCTGCTCACAGCTCTGGACATTGCATCATACACTGACTGGCTTAATGCGACTCAATGAAGCAGTGGACAGGGCGAGTGGACGGTGCGGTTTACACAAACAAACACACAGAAAAGATGAAGAGGAGAGAGGAAAGAGGAAGAGGATAGGACAAACAGGTGTTGTTGTTCGCTGGGCTCACAAAGGGAAAGATAATTACAGCTCTTCACCATGAAGCACACCTCTTGTGCCGTCATATGTACTTCTGTACTACAGTCTAGATACGACATGGTATGGAGCTGTTCCAGGCAGACAGAGAGAAAAAGAGAGAGAGAAAGGGAGAGAGAGGGAGCGAGAGAGGGCAAGGGAGAGGGGAGAGTGAGAGAATGAATGAGAGAGGAGGGGGCTATACAATAATGGTTGACAGGAGTCGAGCTGCAGTGATCGCCTATGCTTCTCTTCAGCATGAGAGAGAGAGAGAGAGAGAGAGAGAGAGACAGTGCCTCTGCTCCAGTCATTACCAGAGGCCCTCTCCCCTCAATGAGTCATTGTGTGCTCTCCAAGTCTTCGCACGGCATGCTTGAAGGGAGCGAGAATCGCCATGCTCCTCGACTCTTAGCGCACCTCGGTCTCTTGTCATCCCACTAATAAGACGCCCACAGGGTTAAAAGGACCAGCAGAGCCTCGTCTTCTCCTAGTAGGGACAGCAGCTTAATGCCTCTACTGTACAGAGGCTTAAGAGTGTGCTCAACTATCAGCTGCATGAAACACACCCACACACACACATTACGTGCCGTTTTAATCAGTGTGGCCTCCTCCACAACGTCTGTCCTTCTCAGAGAGGCTGAACGAATGGCTGGTGGGCTGGGGGCCACAGCTGGTGGCACCTACAGACAGCTCAGACATTAGCCGGACTTAAAAGAGCCATCTCTTTTCCTGTCCAGGTGTTGAGCCAGAGGCCGTGCTGAAAGCGCACGCTGGCACGGCTGCGGCGGATTCCTTGGCTGTGATAAGTGTTTGGGGTAACGGTGAGAAGCTTCCCGGAGGTGGGCCTCGAAAAACAAGCCGCCCCCCCCATCTGCCCAGAGACCCTGCGGTCCGAGCAGATGCTCATGTTGACGGCGTTAGTGGGCAACGGAGCCGGCCTGGCAGCGGGGATGTGGCATATGGACTCAGTGGGTTAGTGGGTCAGGGAGTCAGGCGACCCTGAGGTGAAAAAGAGGAGAGATCCTAATCCGCGTTTTAACGCTAAATGCACAAGTGTGACCAAGAAGGAAGAGCTTTAGTGTAAACATCAGTCAGAGGTTATATAAGGTGGCTGTGGCTTTGACCTCCAGCTTAAGTTACTTCATACACGGCACACATGACTGCATCGCTTTAGTCAGTGGACGCACTGTGGTATGGACTGGTCAAAAAGAGCCCAATACATAGTTCCAATTCAATGTATAGAGCTTCCTCTGTCCTAAAATATCGGCTATTTAGAAAAGGAAGTGTAGGGTTCAGCGTTTCAGGAGAACCCCAGAGCCTCAACGCAGACGAGGAACACTGGGCTTCACAAAATCTCATAATGCTGGAGCTGCGCGGCGACCACAGGCATTCCTGGGTTAAGTAAAGGAGGTCTGTTTTCCGAGACTAACCCTTTCAGTGCTAAATATGACCAGTGCATGCGGACTGACCACAGCGTGGCCACCGCGGCCCATTCCCAGGAAGGCTTTTAAAGCGAAGCAGCAGCTGCTGGCTGTGGAGTGCGAGTCCAAGTGGAAACGGTGAAGTCATGCTGCCGTCCTGAGTGTGTGGAAGATGAGGGCAGACTAGAAGCAACAATTAAAAAGGAGCTCTGAAAGACATGCGGCCGAGACGTCCAGGGCTTTCGTGTCAGTGGCCGGTACGGAAACCTGCCCACGAGCATCAGGCGCTGGGAAGGCCCCATGGGGGGGAAGGAGAAACTCATCCCTGTCCAAAAATCTGTTTTCCCTCAGCGTCCTCCCCTCTCACTGTCTGGAGGGGGGGCTTCTCTGGGTCCAGCCAATCTCATTTTTAATGTTTCAATTGTAAAGAGATCTCGTGATCTTGTGGCAATGAAAGTCAACCTCAACCTCAGCTCCACTGTTAAAAAAAAAAGCCTCAATCACAGCCCCTCATCTGACAGGATCATTTAGAGTCAACATCAACGTTGGCATTAACAACGCTTCTCTGCATCTGTACATTGTTTCCATGCGAGGCCTTGGCCTGCTAGGGCCGTGCCGACTCGTGCCAAAAACCCATCTGGTCAAGTCGTTGGCAGGGACTTTTAAAAGAGGGATGGCAGCTGAGAGGCAAGATACAATCCCGGCAGGAAATCCCAGGGGAGAACAGGTTGGACCACTATGACAGGACTGACCCGAAAACTCATAAATGTTTCAGTGCTACATTCATGGCCCGTCCTTAATATTTACCAGCTCTGTGCAAAATTGACATTGTGGCAATAACTACAGTTTGGCTTGTTTTAGTTGGTGTGTGCCAGCGGACGCAGACTTCAAGTCAACACTATAACCCTTTGAAGTATGTGTTTCAAGGATGCAATGTACTCATATACTTTAATCCCTTCCTCATATACTTAATCTCTTAATCTCCTTCAATGCCATATGGTTCAATGGTCAATACTATAGATGGAGCAAAGGGGATTACAGAACATTAACTGTTATTTGAAATAAAGCTGAAATTCATAGACTGATTTATACCGTTTGAAAAAGCTGATTTATACAAATCAATCTGGGAAATATTTTTAAATACTGTCTATGCACAAAACATGATTTGAATGAATTATGACCGTGCATCCTCTTAAACAATTACTCAGATTAGGAAGGCTCACATGGAGCCCCAGCTGTGCAGCTGGGAGTGGGCTTTTGTCTTTCTACAATACTGCCGAACACTGGTGAGCTGGCTAAACAGAAACAATTCATTAACCTTTGACAGCTTCTGAAGTCTTAAGACCAACAAAGTCTTAAAGCTAATGAAGATTATGGCATAGCTATCAGTAATGCTAATCTGTTAGCATGTTGATTCGATGTATCGCAGTAGTATTGCATTCGGTGAGTGATTCCCATCCCTACTTATGACTGGCTTACCAGACAAGACAGGCATCATACCAAATAGCCGTAACTGCATTGTACTAAAACGTTTCAAAAATAGGTCAGGCAGCACACACACCAGTAATGAAGCTGGAGGAGACCTACTTGGCTTGGCGTTGATGACCACCTTCTCTCCGGAGTGTGGTGTGTGGAAGCGTCCAGCGTCCCCCATGTCCTCGCTGGAGCCGAACTCCAGCACCTCCACGAAGCTCAGCGGGACGCTCCACTTCAGTAGGAACTTCTGGCCCGAGGTCGGAGCACCTCCACCCTCCTGAGGAGACCTGTGGAGACCAGCACGCTTCATAAACAAGCACCGTACTGGCTTATACAGTACATACCACATACTGGCAGACCAATGCAGCTAAATTGGAGGTACCGTATGTTATGCACAATGTTTAAATCTTAGTATACAATGTATTGATCCCAGAAGATCGTATTTTATAGCATGTCAGCATGTTTTATAGCACATTTTTCTGCTGTTACTCTACTGTGTCTAACTTATAGGCAGGCACTCACAACAGCAAATATAACAGTGTATCTACATCCCACTAACAGTCAGTTCCATCAAGGACAGCCTAAAAATGGCAAACATGAGTCATTCCGCATACACACATAGCCTTGTAAAAGTGTACACATGAAACCCCATATTTTCACAATATGCAAAATTAGGCACAGTTTCCTGTGTAACTTCCACCGCTGGCTCCTGGCTTGTGCGCGCCTACGTGCAACAGCACATCATCTACGCACAAACACAGAGATCTGTGCCAACAAGACACTCTTGGTTTGATTTATGAAGGAAACATTCTGAGCAAATGACAGACTGGCAGAGCAAGTGGATCTGCCTGAAAATCTTGCTGCGTGTGCACAACTGCATGCCGGAGAGAGAGAGAGTGCAGGCCTGTAGGTAGGCAGGAGCTCGAGTGCTTGACATGGGTGTGGTCTGCATATCTATTACAGGTAAACTCTGCATGGGTGTGCCTGGCGGGTGTTTAACCGCTAATGTGCTGTTTAACCAAACAAGAGCCCGGCCGAGGCCGAGGCAGCCCAGTGCTTTTGGCGGAGCTGCTCCAGAGTAAGTGCTTTCAGCCGCGGCCTCTGGGAGGAGGGAGTCGGCTTCCTGTGGAGCTCTGTGTGGTGTGTGGACGACTCCGGCCCAGGGACCAGCACGACTCCGGCCCAGAGCCAGGCCTCCGCGTGTGTGTGGGGAGCAGGCATGCGTGGGGGACGAGGGGTGAGGGGGGAGGCTCACCGTGCGTTGGGCGTGGCGCACATGAGCACGTCGTTGAGCAGGAAGAGGCGCCGCTCCTTGGTCTTGATGATCTCGCCGCGGTCGTTGTACACCGTCTCCACCATGTCGTCCGAGCGGATCAGGTACCTGCTGCCGCTGCTTAAGAGCTATGGAACACACCGGAAGGAACACACAAATAAAGGGATGAATTCCTCTCCTTCCATCTCACTGGCCCCCCTCATATTTAACTTCCTTTTCTGCTGCATCCATATATACCACTGCCTTTGATGTCCCATACGTCTCATGCATCCGCTATAGTGTTTACTATTTATAAGTCTGCAGATGGCGATGCGTTTCCATAGGAGCAAACTCACATGCTCGTATATAGAAAGAGCCCAGCGGCACTAGTGAGTCCTGCTGGGAGGCAACAGGCTGAGTAATTAGAGGGCTGCTTTTGACATTGGGGGAGGCCTGCCCACTAAATGGATTGGCTTCTGGAAGTACTCCGCACGGTGAACGGGGATTTGCTGAAAATGCCAGGCATGCAACGGTCTTCGTGATGAAACAACGTAACATGATAAACTATGCTCTGACTCCAACCATGGCCACAACTTCACTACACATCACTAACACATTCAGTAACAAACAGTTACATTTAATCAATTGGTATTAATCAAAACAGAAGAGGCTAACCAACACTACTGCAGGCTACTGCCCACACAGGGCTTCTAGTGAGTCCAGTCTTGCTCTGGCTTCAAAGAGGGCCCATTGACCAGCTGCTCAAGATGCTCTAGTGAAGGTCACTCAGTGCCATGGAGAGTAGAAGGGGGGGCATGGTGAGTGACGCCTGCCCAGTCATGTCGTGTGGTTGTGTGATGCGTGGCCGGTGGTGGCACCTTGTTGAGGTATCGCTCGTTCATGGCCTTGGCGATGTGTTTGATCTCGCAGCGCTGGTCAGCCTCGCGCTTCTTCTCGTTGAGCTTCTCCGCCAGCGTCTCCAGCTCGGTCAGGGCCATCTGCAGCGGGAGCCGGTCCGAGTGGCCCACGGGCGTGTTCTTGAGCATGTCCTGCACACACACACACACACGCACACGCACACACACACACGGACACGCACACACACACACACCAAGTTTAATCAAATGCATTACAGAGCACTAATATCTCTGATTAAGTGTCATAAAATCTTTTATTTCCTACGGGCCACCATGACACATTATTCCGCACTAGCTCACACAGCTTGCATAAGGGAGACATTATGATTCATTACAATCATTCCTCATCAGTGCTAATTAAAGTTTAATCTGTCTGGAAAGACCCTCTCTAGCCTACAGCAAGGAATCCTGCATTTGCCATGGCCCACCCGGCTCTGAGCCTAGAGCTCCCTCTGCTGGTGGAACAGTGCAATCCCTCAGTGGCCAGCACAGATGAGGAACAAAGGCACTAAACATGTCTATAATGAGAAGCACAGTGTGTGAGGGCCTGTGCTGGGCCATACCTGCAGCAGGAGGATGAACTGAGGGAACCTCTGGATGGGCTTCATCATGAGGCCATAGAGAGTGACCCGGTCAGTGCTGCTCTCCTGACGGTGCTGGACGAGGGAGACACACACACACACACACACACACACACACATTTGAACTCTTATAGGAGACAGAAAGACTCAGCTGATAGGAAGACAGATTCAGGGCATTTCAGCATTTTACTGAATGCTCATGATGACTAACTTCTGTACACGGAGTTAAAAAAAGAATGTTTATAAATAAGAATGTTACATCCTTCGGGTTCAACTTTCTTATGAGTAAAAAAAACATGTACCTTGAGGAAGTCCAGGAAGCTTGGCTTTGTGGCGCATGCTTTCCTGACCACTGCCATGGCTGTGCTGAAGTTGTTCACGTACTCCCGGTAGGCATCTAACACCATGGATTTAGAGAACTGAAAGAAAAAGCAGCAAAAACACACATATGAGACTGAGGACATTAGCACTTCACCTCCTCATGCCCTCTGGCCAGCAGCAGGAGTTGATCAGAGGCTGGGGAGTGGGGAGTGGGGAGTGGGGGGACCTGGGAGTTGGACATCAACAGAGCTGGAGTGGACTGTGTGTGTTATGAAGAGTGTGCTGGGAGAAGACAGAGTGTGGAGGGAGGGATGTTGACAGAGAGCGGGAGAGAAAGAACCTGCACGGAAAGAGGCAGTGAGAAAAGAGAGGTCAGGGAGGATCAGGAGACAGAGAGCACACACACACACACACACACACACACACACACACACACACACACACACCTGAAATAACAAACAGCAACCAGAGGCAGATGCTACAGTAGAGGAGATGTGCTGTGGTCTGAAATGATGGGGGTTGCCAGGCAGCAGAGATTTGTGGTGTGGCTGGAAAAATGCCTCCCGGAGAGGCGCTACTGTGTGGGAGGTGAGCGCTTGAGTGTGAAGAAAGAGAGAGAGTATGTGTGTGTGTGTGTGTGTGTATGTATGTGTGTGTGAGTGAAAGAGAGAGAGAATGAGAGAGAGAAAGAAAGAAAGAAAGAAAGAAAGAGGATTGGGGTGTGCAATATAATTATCAAAATAATTTAGACTGAATTCATTTCTGCATATCACTTGGCTCCACACATCTAACCACTACCTAGACCAGCCCTGGTGCACACAGCACATACATGTAGCCCATAGCTACGTGGTGTGTAGTGCCCACACTTACTGAGGCCACGAACACGTCTCCGATCATCTCCAGGCTGTCCCAGTCCGCCACCCTGCTGGCCAGGGCGATCTGGAACAGGGCGTGGCACTGGAGGATCTCACGCACCCGGTAGAAGGTCATCTTCTGCTTCCGGTCACTTAGCAACTTGGGCTCAATCTCAGAGAGGGGCTTCTCATATTGCTGTTAAAATGGCAGAAACACAAACCTCTAAATATGGCAACATTGTTAAATACGAGTGTGTTAAGGGGCTCATAATTTGACAAATTGCTTACAAGCCTTTCAATGTAGAAACAAATAATTAACAATGATTTGCTATTAAATAAATGTACTGAATAATTTAGTTTTGGCAAGAGCGCATAAGAACCCTGTTGAAACCCAGTTCCCACACATCTCACCATCTTACCTCTAATATGCGCTTCAGTGCAGCAATATAATTCTTCTCACTTTCCAATATCGATCCAAGAATACACCTCCTCACCACCTGTTGAAATAGTCACACACAAACACACACTAGACGCTGATGGCTCTTCCCTATCTTATTTGTGCCAACGCTATCAAAACTGGCTGGCTGTGTGCAAATCAATGCTGCTCTCTTGAAAGGGAGAGAAGGGATCGATGGCAATGTGATGGTGGGCACTGCTGTCCAGACTGTGCTTGGAGCCATTCACTCTCATCACTTACTGATGACCACTAAGTGATACCTCAGCAGTCAGCACTACTGACAGGGGAATTTCCTCCAAAATAGTATGCCCAGAGAGAGAGAGAGAGAGAAAAAAGAAAGAGAAAGACAGAGAGAGAGGGAAAGAAAAAGACAAAGAGAGATAGGAAGAGAAAGATACAGTACAGATAAAAAGATGGTTGGTTATTAGGACAAAATCCATTTGTTCAAAACTGCTACTTCCACACTGTATTACATGTTGTGACCCCATATGCCCTTCTCTCTTGTCAATCTAGGAGCAAGTCTAATCAAACACACCTGATGCTTTATATCAAGCTCATCAAACACCCAACTGGAGTGAAAAGTGTTTCATTAGACGTGAAGCTAGCCTCTCTAGATGGGCTCTCCTAAGAAATTGGGCAGCTCCTGCTGATGCAATATACCTTCCCAATATGCCTTCTCATTGGATCTAATCATTGAGCCAATCTAATCCTCTAGAACAAGAATCCAATCTTTTCTTCACAAAACATTCGATCCTACTGAGGCTTAAGTTGAACCTGGCCGGGCTGGTGTGTGTGAGTGGGTTGGAGCATGGTGGGGAGTACAGTGCTGGTGTCCAACCTGCTGTTGTGAGAGGCCCTCTGGGGCTGGCCCCAGCACTGGCTCCACGTTCAGGCAGTCCACCTCGATGAACAGCTCGGCCTCCTCCTCGTCGAAGCAGGTCGACTTCCGCTCTGGCACACAAGAATGGAGCAGGAGATCAGTCTGGACATTAGGACCTCCCAGCACCAAAGCAGTACGTTTACATTAATTTCCCGCATATAAGCCGCATTGTGTACAGCATAAGCCGCAGGACAGTGTTTTATGCAAGTTAAAAGAAACAAAACCATATTAACACCATATTAACTGCCCCCCTGCATTAACCTCATAGCTGAGGAAATTTAGCAAAATCAATGTATAAGCCGCGGATAAAAGTCGGGAAATTACGGGTACTGTTGAAAATATGCTCCATCACAAAGCACTGGGGTAAGCATGTAGTCTTCTAATCACTGGTGACTAGTATACATACTGTATATTTAGTATAGTACAGTAGTCACCCATATGTGTGCACTGTATGAGCTCTGGTTACAGTAGTGGTCTATGAACACAGCCTAATGGAACAACAGCTTGTGCAGCCGGTCAGTGGGCGTGTGGCGGTGATCTCACCGGAGCAGAAGGATTTGGTTCTGATGAAGGATTTGCCCTTCTTCACGGCTGCTTTGGTCTTCTCCAGGCCGTCTTTGGTCCCGTCTTTGGCGGCTTTCACCAGCTTCTGCACCTGTTACGCAGCAGAGGGCTGGTGAGGGGCAGACACTGGCAGGGGGAGCTCACCCACCACCACTACGGCTACAGGGCCAGCTGGCCGCTGGTCCAGAGACCCGGGGTGTGTGTGGGCACGAGGGTGGGCGTGGGGTGGGGGCGGGATGTGGGAGAGAGGAGATGCGGGCATCGGGGAGGTTATGCAGAGACGACCCACGGAACCCAAAGGACACAACAACACAGCAGCTGGGTGAGCAGCTCAACAGTCAAGTCACTCAGCGATAACAAAGCACGTCAAAACTCTACCTGCCATTTTAAACTGGCTTGGCCCCATAATCTGGTCCCATCAGTAAACTTAAGAAAAGAAAAGTGTTCAAGCCTCTGAAATAACCTTTTTTTCTTTATAAAGGCAAATGACCGCTTTCTAATACATTTACATTCTAATGAGGGCAGATGGAAAAAAATATGACTTTGAGAGGGGTTGAGTCCTGAGGAATAATAGATGACATTTTGGTCATATCTGTGACGTTCCACGGCAAAACCAGTCGCTTGTCGCAACAGGCGTTTCTGAGAAAAATGGCCATTTATGTCACTTGTGCTAAAATCGTGGATTTTTTTTTGTAAGTGTTTTGAAACAGTGGGAGGTCTACACTGTACGGCCGTGAATACATTTCGCCGAAAAACTGACCTTTTGTAGTCTAAAAACGTGAGTTTGTTGAGGTGAGAAAGTTAGAGGAAGCAGGAAGTTAGAGGCGTCTCGTTTTTTGCCGCTTTACGGCAAATGCACTCATCGACAACCACCAAGCCATCCGCGTGCTGTGTCGTTGATACAAGTACCGTAAATCTTGTAATAGCGGCGACCTTACAAAGCGTTCGTGAGTGTTGAGCCGACGGTTAACTTCAAAGGCAGATTTCTCCGTTTTTCTATTGGCATGACAGGATGAACTCAACTCCTTTGAATGTTTATATTTCAGTAATATGACGTTCAATTCATTAGATATAGGTATCGTTTTGAAGGTTGATTATGCCCCTTCCTGAAAACGTAATAACTTTGATTTTGAAAATTTGGACATTGTGACTGATTTCGCCGTGGAAGGTCACATCTGGTCGGAAAAAAAATCTCCATGAAATACAATATGCATGAGCGTTCCCACCATCCCCGTATCCCTGTGGACTTTTGAGCTGCCTGCAACAGCTGAAAGAGAAGTGGAGGGCAAAATCACATGTGACACAGCGACACCTAAGAGTGTGGGAAATGAACACTGGCATGCAAAGCGTAGAGCAAGGTGCCACAGCCTCGGAGCCCTGCACCGCGCAGGTGGAGGAGCACGGAATGAGGTGAAAGAGTACAGCTGACACAACTACAGTAGGGACACCAACAGGGATCAGGTTTGAGCTGTTTTGGGATCAGAGTAGACGACGCCCCCTGCACAGATTCGGTTAAAGACACGGAAGGGCATTAAGAGGTCAGCGGAGGTCTCTGTAGGTACGGTCGGTTAATGACACAAGTAAGACACAGTTTTAGTTCAGGACTAAAGTGGACAGTTAGCCCACCACCGGTCAGTTTTTATGAGGGAGGTCGGAAATCTGAGGTTGGAATGGGGGGGGGGTGGGGGGGGGGGGGGGGGTGGAGCACAAGCTTGTGAGGGCTTGTGTTTAGTCTAGTGGGGAGTGGGTGGGTGGAATGGAAGAGGAAGTGACGTCATGGCCGCGGGAATTTACCTTCTGCTCGTGTTTGTGCTTGAGCTGCTGGAGCTCTACCGTGCCCACGGCATTAGCCATGAGATCTTTCATCTTTTTCTCATAGTGTTCTTTCAAGCGAGTCAGATCTTGAGAGAGCTGAGTGGAAGCAGAGGGGGGGAGCGGTTA
>NC_085013.1:14221367-14256367 GCF_963854185.1 Sardina pilchardus | reverse complement strand
CGGGGCGCTGCGGGGGGAGGGCCGGCAGCCTGGCTGGACATTCCTTCATCTGAGGGGGTCAGAGCACAACACCGCTTCTGTTCAGCCCTGCAGGAATGGCTGAAAGTGGGCCCTTGCATATTCCATAAGAGGACCCTAGTGGGCCCGTGCACGGCCCATAAGAGGACCCTTAGTCCAGGGAGACTGATTTGGAGGAGATAGAGCTTTTTAAAGGGTCATCTGAGGATGCCTTCCCCTGTGACGCTTTAGCATAGTAGACATATCAGAAAGCTTGTTATGGCTGGTCTCCTGTGTGTCCCGCTACAAACCACAGCGAATGATTCACAGAGTCATGAGTCACTCCTAAAACAGCAGACATGGCTGCTTTCATCGGGCCCTCTCTCTCTCTCTCTCGCTCTCTCTCGCTCTCTCTCGCTCTCTGAAGCCCAGCAGTTAGTTTTGGAGAGGAGCTGATAACAGGCTTGTTTTTGAGTCTCCGACTCAGTGCCTCTGTTGCCGCGCTGCTCCGGCTGATCAAAATCAGCCCCTCCACGGCCCTGTGCAAAAAGCTCACAAAAGCACACTTCAGACAGGCGGGGGGGGGGGGGGGGGGGGGGCCAAACGCAGCCAGGCAGCAGAGCGGCGCCTGGGCTAAGGAGTGGGGCGAGAGAGTGGCTCTTGAGCTCAAGTGGAGGAGGAGAGAGAGAGAGAAACAGATGAAGGAGGAGAGGAGAAGAGAGATGAAGAGGTGGGGTGGGGTGGGGTGGGGTGTTGTGGTCAGCCACAGCTGCCAGTGATGGCCGACAGAGCCGCAGGTTTTAAAACAGCTCCAGAGGGACGCCCGATTAGAAAATAGCAAACACACGGCCCAAGTTTCAACAACGTGCTTGGTGCGATTTCTGAGGACAGAGCACTGTGGGTGATAGAGGCTCCCATTAACAGCATGACTGATGCCATCTGTAGTCTTATGAGAAATGAGAAGATGGCTTAGCTGGGGCTCATCTAAAAAGACTGTATGGATTCTGCCAGACATATGCTGCATTAATAATGACTGACTATTAATCACCACAGAAGAGAAGAGAAGTTTCTCTCCTGGCACTGGAGTGGCAAGAAACCCACAGAGACTAAATGTATAGGAGCCAAAGAACTAGCCAGCAGGCCTTACAGTAAACACAGATATTTTAAGTCTGTTAACACAAACATTAAAAATCAAGCCACTATAGCAATTCATTATACAGTAATTATAATATTCTCCATAGTAACCCATTGAATCAGTAGATGGTAGAGGTTTTCTGTTCTGTTCAAAGTACACATGCAAAGTACTGTACATCAATATTATCAACTGTAAAAACTAGTTATATCTAGGAATAATAGTGCTTAAGCACACATACAGTACATGCCTGCCCAAAACAGACCACACCATCAACACGCACCTTTCTGTCCAGCATCTAGAGCGGGAGTAGCAGCAGCAGCAGCAGCGTCCTCTGGGGGTGGAGGTAAGTCAGTCTCTGGGGCAGGTGCGTTAGGGGGTGGAGGCTCTTCCTGGCGAGGTGGGGGTAACGGAGCCTCCAAAGCAGCAGATGAGGGGGCAGGGGTGGCGGGGTTAGTGGTTACGGTGCTGAGGGCCTCACAGCCCTCTTCAGGGGGTGGAGGAGGGAAACCTGCATCTGTGGTGGTGTTGGGTGGGGCCTGGCTGGCCTCAGGCGTGGGGTTGGGAGCTGCAGCCCCAGGGGGAGGAGGGCACTCACCTCCCAGCATGCCCTGCCCCGTGTAGTCTGGGGCAGGAGGGGCAGGAGGAGGCCGGTCGGCCTCCGGGATGTCGTCGCCGCTGTCCTCAAAGTCAAACTGCTCACCCTCGTCTTCGTCGTCTAACGCCATGCCCTCCGCTAACACTGACAAGGAGACAGGAGAGAGGAAGAGTGAGGAGTGCAGATAAGAGTGAGGCTGTATAACATTTAGTGACAGGAAATTTAGAGTACAAACTTGGCAAACCTGCCATCCTCCCTGACAGAGATGGCATGGAATGTCAGCAAGTTTAAACTTAGGCCCAAACTCGCCCTACCTTGAGATGAGTAACACAAAAAACCCAGGACAAAGCATCTTTTAACCCAGAAGTGGCTCTATATTTATGGCTGCCTGAACTGCGCTAACTGACCCCTGTTACTCTTCAAAGACCTTCACTTATTTATGGCTTCGGTTGTGTTGAGGACCCCTCCAGCAAGTATAGACTGAATGACTTCTAACAACACAAGGTCTGTTATTATCTATCCGAAAGGGTTGAAGTTTTGCACCCTGACCTTGAGTGAAAAGGAAATGTGTATAAATATAATAAAACACATAATTAAATTCAGTGTACACACACTGTTGTTGAGGATGTATTTTTACAGGATGCGAACATGGGGGATTTCCAACAACACCAGAGTTCAGACGACTTTTAGAGACAAACATTCGTTTGAATTCAGTTGAGGCAACGTAACGAGAACACGAGGAACACGGCCACTCAACTGGGGAACAGATGAAAGAGAGAGGCTCAGGAAAAGGAGGAAATGCAATCAGGGAGACAGGAAGCCCATTCCTCGCACCTCCCTGTGACCAGGAACACGCCACATTGTGCCATGATGCTCTCCGTCCCCCACAGCTCCCCGTGCCTACTGTTCAGCCAGATAACCTCTCCGCTGGGTCAGACATGCATCTGACAGATGCTACTACTCATCTTACCACAGGCCACAAAGAACAACACTCCGTTCAACAGACATTTATGAGCAATTTCCAGTCAGGACAGTCAAATATGTTACCATTTTAACATGTGTTTGCATAAGAACACATTTTACTCAAAAATGAGACAAAGCGAGGAAAGTTTATCCCTGCACGATAGTTATTCCATCACAAGATAACGATTACATTAAGAACTCGACAAACTGTGTTAATGCTGTACCACTCCGCCAATCAAACATCAACACATGGACAAAGATCTAAGTTGTGGAGATCTATAAAAACAAGTTTGTCCAGTAGAGGTATTGATAGTGAGCTGAAAAGGCTGTGAAACTGGAGATACAGGAGGGTGGGAGCAGGCGAGCAGAAGGCCACAAAGGAGCAGGGCCTCCTGCAACCCCGGGACACACTCAGGCCTGTGAGATCACTCCCATGAAAAGTGCTAAAGGAATGCGCCGCGCTCCGCTCCCTCTCCCCGCCCTTCTCCTCCAGTTCCCCCTGCTCCCGCTGCACTGCTCCCCTACAACAAGGCCTGTTTTGGGGGGTGGAGGGGGTGGAAGTGCTGGGGTGCGGGGGGGGACCGTGGCTCAGGAAGCACCATGCTTCCAGCCGCGCCGGGTGTTATCTCCTTAAGTCAACAAAGCTTAGTGCCGGGGCTGGCACATCTCTGCCCTCTGGAATACCGCGGATTCCAAGCGCTGGCGAAACAACGGCGTTCCTGGCAGCCTTCGGGCCACTAGGGCCCAATATCCTGACCATTAGGATCACAAACAAGCGAATATTCCATGTTTGGGGCAAGGGGGGGGGGCAGTCTAATTTCCTGCTGCTGTGAGTCACTTATTTCCACGTGGCCCTGAGAGTCATGGTGGGATCATGCAATGTTGACCTGTAATACAATCTGCTCCAATAAAATCTGTCACAACAGAAATATACAGCACACTCAGGGGAACAGAATACAGGAAGAAAGGGTTCCTTTACCAAATCCTATTGTCCTTCATGCAATTGCGAAACCTGCACATGGAATCTTTAGCTTGAAGACAAACGTAGGACTAGTTAATGGGAGACAAAAACGCCATTCAAAACATCCCAACATCTGGACGGTAGCTTGATCCAAGCACAAAGGCCGTGTCAGACATTGTGCATGTCACCTCTTGTGCAAAGTCTTTTCATGTGCTTCCCCCTCAAGGCTCTGCTGCCGGGTGCCCCTCTCCAGCTGACCATCTCAGCCCACTGCACTAGCCCTGCCCCTCATAGCTCACCACTATCTGTCCAGCACATCGCCGCCACCAGACTCAGGATGCACCTCAGCAATGTGACCCCTTTAAATCAGCTGCACTGACACTTTGTGGTGGGTGGGGTGGGGTGGGGTGTGGGTGGGGTGTGGGTGGAGGTTCTCCCCAGGCTCTCATACCCACAGCCCAGCCCTGTGCAGGAGTCTCCAGCCTGAGCCTTCTCATGAGCAAAAACAGCTCTCTGACAGACTTGCTGCGGAGAGGAACAGAAAAGAGAATCATCCCCCCCAAAGAAATGGACGCAGCGAGGCGCAGGAGTGGAGAGCGAGATAAAAAGAAGAGCGAGAGCGGCAACGCTGGCAGAGACAAAGAGCAGCGAACGAGGAGCGAGACGGGAACCTAAATAAAGAGACGTGGCCAATCTGCACGCTGGAGAGCCTGGAGAGCCCAGAAGGAGGTTATCAGCTCCTATCTGCTCTAATGAAGGGCTGGGAGGAGAGATAAGCCACACGCTCACACAAGACCAGAGAGGGAGAGAGGGAGAGAGGGAGAGAGGGAGAGAGGGAGAGAGAGGGAGAGAGAGGGAGAGAGAGGGAGAGAGAGGGAGAGAGAGGGAGAGAGAGGGAGAGAGTCTTTCCACTGAGTCTCGTCACAGCAGGAGGAGCGCTGATTAGAGAGCTGAATATGCACCACACATTCCCCAGAAAGCCTGAGGCACACACACACAACACACAACACACAACACACAACACACAACACACAACACACAACACACAACACACAACACACAACACACAACACACAACACACAACACACAACACACAACACACAACACACACACACACACACACACACACACACACACACACACACACACACACACACACACACACACACACACACACACACACACACAGGCTTTTGAAACACGGGTGAGGGCATTGATGACAAGACACAAAACATGAAACACACCACAAACCATAACACTGATCCACTGGACAAGTTGTGTTAATCACTCAGTGAATCCAATCCAAACTGAACCCAGCCTATGCAGCGGAGCTACAGATACACACGTGTGGGGCACAGGATCCCTCTCAC
This sequence comes from Sardina pilchardus, assembly GCF_963854185.1. Taxonomy (NCBI): domain Eukaryota; kingdom Metazoa; phylum Chordata; class Actinopteri; order Clupeiformes; family Clupeidae; genus Sardina; species Sardina pilchardus. Next base: position 14,251,345 of record NC_085013.1, on the reverse strand, counting down.
AATTAGATACATAGTTGCAGTCACGTGCGGGCAAGGTGCCAAGGTGGCAACATGCAGTGGCATTGTTTCTGGCCTGCTGGGGGAGATCTAAACATGCGCCATGTGGACGGACTGGTGAGGTGCAGATGGCAGTGTTAGCCGTAGAGTCCCCTGTGAGAGTGGGATCCCGTATTCAACACACACACACACACACACACACACACACACACACACACACACACACACACACACACAGGGGCTGGATTGTCCCCGGCGGGTGGCCATTGTCGATTCATAACCACAATATAGATTCTGTTCTGCTGGCTCGCTGCTCAGGCAGGCAAATTAGTCACCGGGGTCACTTGGTGCACTGGCATTGCTGTGGCAACAGTGCCCGGCGACAGCCCAGCTGGAGTCCAGGCATGTCTGTGGTTCTCATGCCCCCCCCCCCTTCTGAGTTCCTCTCTTGCGTTAGCTTTCTCTCTGAATCACTAATCTTTCTCAGTGTCAGTGATTCAATCTCTCTTTCCATCTCTCTTGAAGCTTTTCAGTGTCTTCCCTGCGCACTCACTCACTCACTCTCCTTATCAGCCTTATCTGCGCTCCAAAAAAACCCCGTTCCACTTCCACAAGCAACCATTCACTGTCGAGGAATCTGCTCTTCTCATGTCTACTTTTGTCTCCTTCTCTCTCTCTCCCTCCCATTGCTTCTCGCTCTCTCTTTCTCTGTTTACGGTCTCCCTCTCTCCCTCTGTTTCCTTCTCTCCCTCTCTCTCCCTCTTCCTCCCTTCTCTCTCTGGGTGACGCAGCAGCACTGAAGGGAGCTGAAGCTGCGTTGTTCTGGCTCTTGCTCTGCATTTCTTCTCTTCCTCCTCCTCCTCCTCCTCTTCTCTCTCTCTCGTGCTCTCTCTGCTCCCTCGCTCCACATCCCACACGCTCCTCAGTGGCCGGGGAGCGGAATGTGTTTACCCTCGCGTCTCCTCTTCCGTCTCTTCCTCTCTTTCACTTTTGTTTTCCTTAGGCTCCCCATGAACTTCACAAGTGAGTCACACACACACCTTTACACACACACCTTCATTCATGGTCTTACTCAGGTTTCCATGATGTCTCTACATGTACAGTAAAACGAACACAGGTGAGCACACTGGATGATGCCGCACCCCCTCACTTTGCTTAAAGACATGGCGTTTGCAAGCAGAGGCAGGAATAACGCGCAGGCTTTACTGAAATCATGTTCGCCCAAACCTAACAACGTCACCTCTTGTAGGACAAACACCAACATGGGGAATTTTTCAATTGGGGAAAATAAACTATTTTAAGAATCACACTTCATAAAAATGACTCGGGGGAGCAAAAAAAAAATAAATCTCTGTTCATGTCAACAAACTAAGAGAAACGGTGTGAATGCAGAGCAAACAGCTGAGCCTCAGGGCTCAGAGTGGAGGTGTGAGGAGGCCTACTGTCGGGGGGCGGCGGAGGGAAGTCCTCCACGTCCATGCTGCTCAGGGTGCGGGGGACGAGGAGACTGCTTCAGCCTGCGGTCCGCTTCAGGCTCACACACGGTCCTAGAGTGGAGGAGGAGGAGAGAGGAGAGGAGAGGAGGAGAGAGGAGAGAGGAGAGGAGAGGAGTTGAGGGCCACATGTCTCAGCAGTTTGTCTGCAGAAGCAACAGACTCTCACAGCTGTTAACAAACATTGAAAACTCACATTTGTAGCCCATGTTGGTTGCCAAGTCAAACAATGCTCAGTCCTGTAGTTAAACAACGTGGCCAAACTACAGCTGTGAACGGGTGATAAAAGAACACCTGCAATTCCTCTTTTCATTAAACACAAACACGACCGAGACCAACGTAGACCAAAGCTTTTCGTCTGCTTGACTGATGAGCATCACGGCTGTGGCTAATTAGAACACATTTCGAAAACAAAAGCGCAACGAGAAAACAGTCACACCCATGGAATGCTGAGCGAAGCTTTTGTTGCGGTCAGAGACATTGACGGATGAACCAAGAAACATCCCCTTTATGCCCCAACACATGTCATGGGGCCATCAGCTATTGTATTTTCACATCAAGGCGGATGGGGCCTGCACAGCGCCAAGGCGTTATTCACTGCTCAAGACAGGCCAATATGGAGTCCCCAGCCCTTCATATTGCAGTTTCATTACTTTTTAATGACAGCATCCCACATCGGAATGGCACGCTCATTATGGAGTCTGTGGACGGGACACCCTCCGCGCGCTTAACCGCGGTCTCTCCACCGAGTGGCAGTAGCACAATCTGGGGACGGCTTCGCCGCAAGGGCTAATTATTTTCTGAGCCGTCGGGTCCGAGACGCCTCCTCGGTCAGTCATTCAGAAAATCAGAACATGCGAAAGAGTCTCTCTCTCAGAATGCGCTACCTATGTATGCGCCATTAACCTGTGTGAGAGAGAGGCTTATTGATTCAAAGGTCAATGATCAACCTGGTTTGACCAGTAAAAACGCTTTGTGATCAGTCAGGTGGCAACTCATTCATAAACATGAGCTGAGATTTTTGAAAAGAGTCTGAGATTAGAGGCGCTGCTTCAGTAGATCCCAATGAGACATGGGCAAACAGGCTCCCCTGCACCCCCACCCAGCCCCGCATTCCGCACATAAACTCCACATCTTATCCTCGTCCACAAAACTGTGCGTAATCCGTCTAAAATGCTTTGGGAACAACAACACACAATACATGTAGAGGCACGAGGAGGCTCCCTCTGCCTCCATGGGAAAGCTGGATTCTCTGGAGCCCGTTACTGTGCTGTATGGAGGAAGAGATGGGAAATAAATATATAAAACGGAGCATAGGACAAGGAAGAGTTTGTGGGGGCGATGATGTCAGTGCATAGCATAGGAGGCCCTTTGTGGCGAGGGGACGTGTGTTGTGTGCATGAGGCTGAGCGGCCGTCCCGGGGCTGTGCACCGGTCCACGCAGCGGGCAGCGGCGGTCTGCTGGAGAGCTGAGGGACAGCAGGGCCAGGGGAGCGGCCAGGGGAGAGACGAGCCTCTGGCACGTGAAGACGCGCAGCACAATACTGGACGTCTGTCACCGCTGACCCCTATGGCTCACTCCAGTTATCGGAGAGACAGAAGAGTCCACACAGACACAGGCAGCAGCCTGCAATGGGACGATACTCGAACAATGCAAAAGGACAATACGGAAGGAACACGAGAGAGAGAGAGAGAGAGAGAGAAGAGAGACACTGAGCCAAAAGATAATGCCTTATGAGGGCTGAAAGCTTGTTTTGTCTGCTGCCATGCCAAATCTGGGTGGACATAATTGTCTTTGTGGTGCACACCCTGGGTGTAGTGTGGAGTATGGGAGCAGTCAGGCACAGACTAAACACCACATGTCTTTAAAGTGCAGCCAGGCTCCTTCTCTTGTCACGCTCCTGTTCCCATGAATCATTTGGGGAGATTTCTTGTGGGACCTATTACACTGAGCAACCAATGAATTTCTCTTAACTGTTTAGAATTTCTCACTTCTACACCCTTGTTGGTGTATACTGTTGTATATGTGTTCCAGCTGCAGAGGGGGAGGGGGAGGGGGAGGGAGGGGGGGGTTGTTGTAATGACCAAGAGAACACCTGTCAGTCAGACCATAAAGGAGGACATGAAGGACGTCCAGTGTGACTGACAAATGACCCGTCAGCCCACGCCTGTGCTGTTCTGTCCACTTCTGCTGTGGGAGCGGAAGGATGGAGGATGGGAGGGGAGAGGAAACCCAGGAATCAGGTGTTCCTGTGCGTGTGTGTGTGTGTGTGTGTGTGTGTGTGTGTGTGTGTGTGTGTGTGTGTGTGTGTGTCAAAGAGAGAGAGAGGGTGTGTGTGTGGGGGGGGGGGATTTGTATAGAAAATCTGTCAGTGTGTTTACAGTGAGTATAGGATCCATGTTATCTTGGGTGCTAAAAGATGAGGGCTTTGCAAAACATACATCCAAATCAGTGTGCACTGTATCTCACTGGAGTCTCATATTACCACTGAAGAGTTTGGATTATCAAAACTTACAACCAACTGCCAACTGTACTTGTACTGTACTGTACAGCAAATTATGTACACCAATGAAAGAGCTGCTCTGAACGAACACAATCATTTCCCGCATGTCATAGCAAAACCACAACAAGAAGAGATGTTCCCTGAAGAGACACTGTGACGCACTGTAAATGGTTGAGGAAAAAAAAAGCAAGTGAAGTTACTACGGAGGTCACATGACCCAGACCATGCATGTTACACAGATAAAATCTGTGTAAAATCACATGTAAAATCTGATATTTGCCCACACAGTAAATCAGATTGTGAAGCCTAATTTAGCATACTGTACTTGTCAACGTTTTAGTTCATTTTAGTTTTTTCTCTGAGTGGTTAATGGCACCCTTTTCTGTGTTGTGACAAACTCAAAACAAATATTAATTTCTGGTTTACATTTCGTGCAATACACGCACAAACAGAGAAAGAGAGACTATTTTGTAAAACTGAGTAAGAATTTAAATTCTCCACTCTCCTCTTCCCTTGTCTGCGTCTCACCCTCTCTCTCTCTCTCTCTCTCCCTCTCTCCCTCTCTCCCCTGACATTCCTCAGCTCCAGCGCTGTGCTCTGGGGTGGCTGCTGCTCTGACACCACGGGGATGAAAGGAAGCGGCCCAGCCTGATGACAGACTCGGCCAAGCGTGTCATTACACGTCTGCAATGCAGCTCAGCCCCCCTCCTCTCCTCTCTCTCTCTCTCTTCCAGTCTTTCTTTTTCTCTTCCTTTGTCCTTTGCAGGAAACATTCATTTAGAGCTCTCTGCTAATACATTACACTTGTTGCTCCCTATACTCAAAACAGTTGGCGCATGTCGCCAACATAGGCTTCATGAATGCCAGCTGACACAGTTCAGTGTGTGTGTGTGTGTGTGTGTGTGTGTGTGTTACTACACAGTCATGTGACCACACTGACCCAACGGGAGGCCATCCTCTCCGGAGGGAGTCCATGGAACATGTGGAGGGTTTGTTTGTGTGCTGGGTGACATGCTTGACAGGTAGGGGAACTGGTGAGAAGACAGAGCAATGTTAAATGCCCTCACTGACAAATGTAGGTCTGGGTGTGATGTGACAGCACAAACAAAAACCAGGCTGGTACAAGTCTGGGCCTCTCCACACACTCTCTTAGTGAGCAACACTCATCTATGGCTGTCTGTCATGTCAACTAGCCTGCCAACTTGTCTGTCTGCATGTGCTTTCATAGTCAAGTCACTTTACTTGTACAGCTCGTATTTAAAAACAACAGGTGTTTACCCAAAGTGATTTACAGTTGAGGTAGTTCATATTTCTCTCTCTCTCTCTTCCCCTCTCTGCATCTTTCTTTCTTTCTTATTTTCTTTATCTTTCTCTAATACACAGTCTTCCTCTCTGTTACTGTATTTCTGTTTTCCTGTCAACCTCTCCATCTCTCTTTTCTCTCTCTCTCTCTCTTTCTCTCCTTCTCCGTGTTGTTCATTGTTGAGTCGTTGGCACGGCTTGATGCACCTCGGCCAGCCCTACTGTACTCCGACGCTGCATTTCCCCCCAGCAGCACAAGCACAACTATGGGTCCATGTGAATGGAGGGGATGACAAAGGCCTTTAGTGGCGAGGGGGGACAGTGGGAGCGCTGCAGCATACTAAACTCCAGCCCCACACCCTCCCCGACAAAGCCCCGGCTCTCGCTGGCCAGTTCATGGAATGTCGATTCACCTTCTCATTCTTTACGCCTGCTTCCCCGGATGACATGATTTACCTCCCGACTGTTCTCCTCTACTCGTTCTCCTCTCTTTTCAGTCCGTCGAGCTAAATAAGCACCGGTCTTTGTCTGTTTTCAGACGGGCAGAGTCTTCCTGTCTTTCTTTTCACTTGCTCGGAGTCGTCACTCTTTTCTCTGGCTCACGTATTCATGCAGCATATTCTTCCTTCTCTTCTCTCCCCTACTCTTCTGCATTCTCTCCCCTTCCCACTTCCCTCCACTCCCCCTGCATCTCCCGTTCTCCCTCTCCCTCCCTCTTGCTCTCTTGCTCTCTCTCTCCTCTGCTGACAGGGGCCCTGGCTGTGCCAGGCGTAGGACATGTGGAGGAGGAGGAGGAGGAGGATTCGCCCAGACAATGCAGAATGAGCGGCCAGGTCTCGGCCTCCACAAATGGGCTGCCATGGGGCTGAGGGACTCCAGAGCTGTTTTCTGCCAGACACCCACCGCTTAAAGAAACATGGACACACACACACACATAGGCAGGCAAGCAGGCATGACTGAGTGAGCGCCCACAAACAAACACACAAATTCATGAGGGAACAATACATATTCATCTACACAATAGTGTATTTTACACTGACAACAATTCAGTAGCTGTGATGGATGGTCATTGTGTCACTGGGTCCATAATCATTGTCAGATTACTTTCGTTTTTTTTTTTTTTGTATAAGCTTGACTAAGCTCCAGTCCATTGCTCCAGAGTTTCTGTGTTCAAGCTTGTTGGGAGTTATTGTGTGCTATGCACGGGGACACAGCAATCAATTTCAGCTGGAGCGGGGCATTTGACTCCACCAGCTGTAATTATATGGGGTGTGGAAAATGAAACCCGTAGAAATGTCAACCCTCAGGCAAAGGGCATTTCACTAGTTGGGTTGTGTGTGTGTGTGTGTGTGTGTATGTGTGTGTGTGTGTGTGTGTGTGTGTGTGTGTGTGTGTGTGTGTGTGTGTGTGTGTGTGTATGCATGAGGTGTGTGGTTTACAGCACAGACAGCGCTGGAAGGGACACTGAAACCCTGACATGCTCTGAAGTCCACTGCCCCAGGCTATCCTTCACCTATACTCCACTGGCTCTCAAAGGCTTGTAGGATCTTGCATCGAGGGAAGGTGGAAAAGAAAGGTAGTGTTACAAGTCAACATCACTTGTATTCTCCTAGGAATCTCCCCATTCAACTGTGTGCGACCTGAATATTTCTGACTTCTCCCATGAGAAACAGCTATGTCTCGTTTGGAAAGATGGGGGAAGAATGTTTGCAGCTCCAATGGACCCTCCCGACTTCAGCCTTTGATCCATTTGGTTAAATGAGAGACTTATGTTGCACTACATTTACCACAGCTGAACTCAAGTAAGGCTCCCCACCCTCATATTAGCATGTTATGGTACAGCACCCATACATCATAAAGCAATAATGGATTTAAGCACTCAGAATGCTGCTATATGATGGATATATGAATATCTGGGTAGTCTCAAGGCTAACTAAGTTATATGAAGCTACATCTCCACAAATGATACACACGTCTAACATTCCAGTTTAAAACTAGTCAAATACAGACGCTGGGCTGTGAGGTGTGACTCTAACATGGATCTTATGACCAAACACACCAGGAGTTGACAGAGCTCCGCTCTATACAGGCATTCTTGGGGGCTCTTTATGGCCACCTCAGTCATTACCATATGAAGAGAACAAACAGCCCTCTGAATGCCCAAGTCTATTATTTATGCCAAGTGAACTTGGGGAAATTTCAGTTACATTCCAGTGTTTTCTATTTCATGTGTGCTTTTATACTCTTCCAATGCCTTCCTTAAATTTCCCCAATCCCAAGGGGATGAACAAAGTTCACTGAACTCAACTCAAAGTTCCTTTCATTACTGCTCACATGCACCGGGCCTAATTAGGATCCCTTACTATGAGCACAATGATGCACTGCACTCTGACAACAATCCAGCTATGTGAGAAAAAGCAACTGGGGAATGTGACCAAGCTGTTGGCTCATCAACTAATCCAGCTGGGGAAGAGTTATGTGCTGATGTTCACGCATATCTTCTCCAATTCAGTGGCAGTGTGGGGGCGATGGCAGTAATGATTTGCAAACATGAACTTCCAGTCCTTGGAGCGATGGCAAGTATGCCAACCTTCCCAGCGATGCACAATAGCTTTTGGCCAGTGCTCCAGCTACCCCTGTGCCTCGCCTAATCTCCACGTCCCGGGAGACGTTTTTAGCCATGGCACAGTAGCTTTAGCAATTAGCATATTGCAGACCCAGCTGTGACCGAGAGTGAACTGCTATCCAAGAACGTGACATAACATTTTTGGAAACCAGTTGCCTCAAAACCTCATTGGTGTGTTTTGTCAATCAGCCACGCAAAAGGACAGCCCAAGTTCAGTGGGATCAAAACAACAGTGTCCACCATGAGTATTCCATCACAATGACGGATCGCCACAACAACAACTATCCAAGAAGAATTGTGAGGAAGCCAAAAAAGGCCCCCTTGCTTTATTTTTGGAAGCCAGTGTGTTGTGGGTGGAACACAACATCCATGTCCATGCAGGCTGTGAGCGGGCACTCATGATGGGGCACCAACTCCAACACAACCCAACGCAGCCAGGGGCGAGTTGTGGTAAGACTTTCCAGCAACAAAACAAAAGAAACTGCAAATAACCACTTCCTTTCATTTTTAGAAGTCATTACGCTGGGAGGGGGCCTCCTCTTCACAGCCAAGTTGCCCAGCTATTTGCTAAGCAAATCACCGGCAGTGTGCACAACTCTCTCGTCTGGTCCGAGCTCTCTGCAGGCGTGATGTAAAGTGAACTGGACAAGCATGGCGCTAGACAATACAAAAGCAGATCAAAGTGCTCACCGCATCTGGCATATCTTTGAGGCAGTCTAACCCTGAGCACACAGATTCCTGAGAGCAAGACTCAATGAGCCAGGCTACATCGCAACCTGAGCGACTGCATGAAAGCAAGGTTATTCTCATTAAAGAGCGCATTCCAAAGATGCCCAGTCAGGTTCTGTAACAAGTAGGACCATAAATCTGGAGCACGACTAAGTTGACTCATGATAGCTAAATGCAAGAACTTAGATGTGACACAAAATATACACACAACATATCAATTCATTGATTATTCCATAAACTGTCATGCCATTTCTCCAGATAAACAAAGCAATATCAGAGTAAAAAACACTAAACTTATCACCTTTAGCTTTACCTTTATGTCTAACATGAAACTACTTTTCTCTCCTACTGTACATTTCATTGCAATAATGATTTGCTTTGTTGACATTGTCATCAGTATCTTTGCCAAAACTATTCCCTGAATGTTGAACTATTGCCCTACGTTTAGTGACCATGCAAGTATGAATTATTAGTTAACCCTGAACATACAGAGGTATGCAACTTTAGAGGGCACAAAGATGTGCAGCTGTGCAGCTGTGCCCTTGAGAGCAGCACACTTTTAACTTTTAGTTCACTTAGAAAAGTAACCAGTGACCGGATCTAGGCTAGCCTACTGGAAAACTCCATCACTCGGGTACTTTAATGTTTGCACATTAACTGAGTTTGACAGCGCGTTTTGACGGCTGTCATTTCAGCTGATGGGAATGAAATGTACAGTAGCCCTTCGGATACAATAATTATGTTTAATATTAGCAACTATACAACTGTCTAATCGATTTATATATAGGCTTACATGATGCTATAGCAATTCAAAGACAATACATGTCATTGTCATTCAAAAGAAGGCTACATTTATAGCCTCCGTCAGTTACGCGCATCTTAAAGACAAGAAAATTCACGAGATTTGAGCTACTCCATACAGCCAAGAGCCCACTACTCAAAAGTAAACACACGAACAAGGTAGATCATGTACATCAGTTTACTTCTGGAAAAAGCCTGACAAAACCCCATGGGTGGGTTATTCCATTTGGCAACATTGAGATTTAAACTTGGCAGTATGTCCCTCGCCACGTTACATCAATGGAATCTTGCGAGCAAGCTGAACGTGAAAATGGCTCAGACAACAATGTGGACACTCGTTTGTTTGCACGGGGCAAGCAGGAAAGAAAAAAAAAACTCACACTGAAGAAATATGAGGCTCGTTCAACATAACCTACCGGTATCAGGATTTTGCTGCAGATATCCATTAGAAACTTTTGTTAATCAATGAAATCGGAAGTTTGAAAAACAATTGCGAACTTTGAAAGACATGATCAACTCACCATCTCCGAGATACCTTGAATATGCCGTGAACTTGCTAACGCCTTCTATCCTCCAAAAAAAAACAACTGTTACAGGCAATGACTGAATAGGAGAGAGGGCGCATCTGGCGTTATTGCTTCTTTTCCATTTTTTTCTTGGGCCAGTGTTTCCAGCTTTCCCCACTGCAAGCTGATCCATCAACCGCCTCACCTCCTGCTGTATAGTCATTGGTGGAGACAGCTCATGGAGACATGTAATTGGACGAAACGGGCCTCAATCACATTCCTTAAGTTTCTTGCTGCGGATGAAATACATGCGTTCCATTCTGTACCACGTGACGTTGTGAGGTGGCTCTTTGAACAGCTGTGCAACCATGGAAGGGGTATTTGGTGAGAATTTCTTTAAAATGTAATTTCCACAAACATAAACATTTTAAGTAATCTGAACATCTGAAACAAGGTAGAGATTTTTAAAAGAACAACGACAACAACAAAACACAACTAATACAAATGAAGGGAATAAAACAAAAAAAAAGAGTGTATCTGAGTATTTCAGATACTTTTCATTAACTTCACTTTTCAAACCATCTTAGATTTAAAATGTCATGGAAAGCTACTCGTCTGTTTTCCTTTAAAGGTTCTACCACAGATGAACCTGGCAGACAACTGTTTTGTTGATTTTGACAGTCTTATGTGATAAATGGCATGCTTCAGGTGCCCTGTGGTGTTCTCACCCTGGAGCTGATCGGCCCTCCTCTCATCTAACCTCAGTGCAAACTGATGGTTCATTTATTACAATAAAGACTACTACTACATCGAATGCATCACCAGAGTCTGGATTCTCATGTCAAATTCTCTGAAATTTAAACAACTCGCACAAATTACATCCTGGATTCTACAACGAACGCTTTGAGTATTGTAAAAACTCTTAATTTGACTCATCTCAACTCTCAGGACAGAGCCATTCAACATTTAACACAATGTTCTGCTGCCCACTAGTGGATATAAAGCACATTGTCTCTCCATTGGTCATAGACCTCTGAAGTTCCCCTCTAAAAAAGAACCAAAGTTGCAATCTTTACCCATAGAAGGAGATCCGGGTGTTAATTGAAGATAACTACCTATGGCAAGTTAACGCTGGGTAGCAAAAATCTAATTTGAGGCCTACCAGATCTCAAAATCTAATTTCAGGCCTACCAGATCTCAAAATCTAATTTCAGGCCTACTGGATCTCTCAGCTTTTTTGTAGGCAAACTTAAGAGGTCTGCTGCGAATTCCTCATAAAGTGCTTGAGGGCAATCTATGTCACCTCCAGTAACAGTTTGTCTAGTGTTGTGCAAATATGGAGTCAAAGAAGAATCATGGCTAATAAAGTTAGCCTGTCAGGTTTGTTAGTACACAAAATGGGCATCGGATGATTCAACATTCACATATGAGTTCAGATACAAACTAGATGACAAAGGGTGAGTTTTAATAGTTTTGTCAATGTCCAGAAAATTATCCAGTATGCACACTGTATCCATTTTTTGAAGATAAACACAACTTCAATGTTAGTGTGTGTTGCAATGTTGAACAGTTACAACATTTACAGTTACCACAATATAGTAATACAGTTACTTAATTTTACTACACTACAAAAAAATAGTTATCTTCTAGAGCATGTGAGGTGATCTGAATAGAGATAAGGCACACTTAAACAATAAAACCCAAACATAGATGAGAAACAGAAGAAAGCCACAAGGTACAGTCTTGGCATTCTTAGAGACAATCCACTGTGTGTGCACCTGTGTTAGTTTACACTCCCAGATTTAATTAGTAGCCTACCTGGTGTCTGGTGGCATACATATGGGATCTGAAAATAATGGTTGAATGGGGAAGGTTTGGTTGCAGTATTCACAAAGTTGTCTGACATCATTGAGTCACATATTAACACCTGACACAGCCAGACTGGTCCCTTTGTTGCATACTTAACATTAGTTAAGTATGCAACAAAGGGACCAGTCTGGCTGTGTCAGGTGTTAATATGTGACTCAATGATGTCAGACATCTGAACTGTTGTATGTGGCAAATCTTTTTCTTCCCTTGGGGAAAACATGCTCGAAAAGCATAACAAAGAAATCACCTAGGCAAAGCCAGAAATACATGTATGTGAAAAGATTTCTTTTCACCTTTTGAACAATTGAGGTAGTGTAAAACAGACCAACACATATTACTACGTATTATTAGGGCTGATAACACTGTATGGTCATGTAGAAAAACGTAATTTTCTGAGCATATACTTTAGGCTTGGATTGAGGTTTATGTGGGTCATCCATTACATTCGTAATCCAAGGTATTTTCTCTTTTCTCTTTGACTTATTGTTAAAATGAACAGTGAGGGCAGATGGCAATCTTTACAGCACTCACAAGATCCCCACAGCCATGTTACTCTGTTAAGTGTAAATACATGCATGAGATGTTTAACATCCAACAACGACAACAACAACAGCATGAATGTGTTCTAACTGGCCAACATCTCATTTCCCCTTCTGCTGACTCACAATCACACCACTGTTTAAAGTCCAACTGATGTTAACAGTCTTCCTCTTCCTTCAGCTTCTTTCACAAACCCTTGCAAATGAGGCATGAAAACGTAACACTCTCAAATGTAACATATGGAAGATTGTTGACCTATAGGAATCATGAATAGCCAATAGACTGGCAAACTCAAAAATACTAGTAACTTAAAGATCACATGCTAGCAATTTGTAAGACTAGTAGCGTGTTAGTTAAGAGACTAAATAATATTATCCCCTCCAACCCAGCTTTAAAAAAATCTATTTAAAAAAAAATTTAAATATAGCATTGGCAAAATTATAATTTCATTATATATATATATATATATATATAGAATGTCAATGCCAATTTGAAAGCTCAGAAAATGTTAAAGGCATCAGTACCCTTTAAACACTTCCATTAATTATTATGGGCCAATTCTTGAGTGACTATGTATGAAGTCCATGACCACTGTTAAGACGAGAATATTTTAAGAGTATCAGTCCTCCAACTCCATTCAATAATTCTCAAGCCAAATCCAATCCAAAGAGTCAGTAGGAATAGAAATGCTTGTGGCCAATGTGTGGCCTTATCTGAAAGCTTTGCTTGTTCTTCCTCTACATCCCTAACGCATGATACTGATACTGATACTCCTTCAGCTTGCGTGCTGCTTGGGCCTTTCCTTGGAGGGCCCATTCTCAGGGGCCGGCTTGTTGGCGAAGTTCCAGTCCACAGGGTTGAGCAGCTGCATGGTCTTTTTGTGGGTCCAGATGGGGTTGATGACGACGGTGAGCAGCGCCAGGCCCGTGAAGAAGAGCAGCCGCTGGGGCAGGGCCACGTACGTGTTGAGCTCCCCCCAGTGGCTCCAGCTCACCCAGCACATGTAGTAGGTGAGCACCATGCGGCAGTGGAACATGTGGATCATAACCCACTGGTTGGCCTTCCAGAATAAGGTGCGTGCCCAACCAGCCTGAATGATAAGATAAGATAAGATAAGATAAGACGTTACACAGGAAATTTACTTGTCACAACAGCCCAAAAGAGAGAGAGAGTGAGAGCTAGAGCAAGAGCGCGAGAGAGAGAGAGAGAGAGAGAGAGAGATTTAAGAGAACATGATAAGTTAGGCCTTCCACACTGACTGTTACACACACTTGAATGGCTTAAGCACATCATCTCTATGTCTGAGACAGACTACAGTCGAAGTCAGCTGCAACAGTGAGTAATTGCAGAAAAATGTGCTGAATGTAGGCTATTTGCAACACTAGTCACACAGAAAATTGCGAGTTTTCAAAATTAGCCATGAAACTTAGAGTCACTTCCTCCTATCACAAGCTGAGCTATAACCAGAATTTCCTCTTTTAAAAAAGAGGAATCTATTGCAGTTATAAAAGAAAGTGACAAAGGTGATGGGGTGAATCAGCTCAGATTTATAGGCATGTATTTTAGGAAAGCAAGAGCATGCAGCACATCTTACTACTACTACTACTACTTAGTCATTTAGCTGACGCTTTTCTCCAAAGAGAGGGAACAATTAAGGTATATTGCAATAGGTGCTACTCGCAGAGAATAAAGTGCTAATTCATGCGTTATGTTAAGTTAAGAAGGTTCAGAAGAAGGTTGTGGTAAGTGCTAGATTAAGTGTGCCCAGTTAGTAGTGCAAGGGGAGGAGGTGTTCTACCTTGAGAAGCATCCAGGAGATACAGGTGAAGGGTGTGCTCATCTCCAGCAGCAGGGTGACCATGGGCAGGAAGTGGCCCAGTGAATCCCACACCACGGCCCCAGCAAACCCTGACAGGGCGAAGAAGTGGTGCAATGCCAGCGGTGCATCGAAGTTGCCAAAGGCCACACTGGAGGCGTGCAGAGCCACGTTCTCAAACAGGAAGAAGCCAGTCGCCGTCAGCACGTTGAACCAGGACCAGTCCTCCTGCCCGCGCACCTTGTCTTGAAACAAAGCCGAGTCCTCCGTCAAGGTGCGCAGTCCCGCAACTGTGCTCTGGAGCCCAAATGCTGCCCTTGTGGCGGCCAAGTTCCAGAAGACCTTCTCTTTGGCGGGCAGTGAGCGATAGGTTGAGCAGAGAGCCGCCGACAGGAGATGACACACAAGGAAGACAGCGGAGTAGAAACAAAACCCAAGACCGATGACCTGCAGACGCAGGTTCCAGTTGAAGTAGTCCATGCTCACAGAGAGGCTGGGCAGGTCTGGCTGGGAGGTCATGGTGTAGGCTTGCTTTTACTCTCAGAAGCTTGGGTGATTGACTAAAATGCGTTTAACCTATTACAGTCCATCCTGAAAGACACATCCAAATTAATTTACAAAGCTTAACAAGAGTGATGGCAAAAAGAGGAACATGATATGGCAACATAGGCCTATATTAGACGCAATTATAGAAAAACAAGTATATTCAGTTAATCACCTTTAGTGTTGATGATCAGCAGTGACACTTGGGCTACACTGGATGCGTTACGTTACGTCGCGTTCTAGAAGCGTATTGTTACTTATCGACTGGCTACACTGGCTGCGTACGTTCAGCGATAAGTCAAGAGCAGGAAGTGTGTTTTGGATTTGCCGTTTTTCAGCTCATTGCACCGGCTTTCCACTGATTCATAGTTTACATAGCCTACACAATAAATACAACCAGGGTGAGGGGCCTACACCTCTACCTCTGCTGAATGAATTTCATCCTCGGGGGACTTGTCAATTATTTCAAAACAATTGAAATAACAGGCAGGTTGTGACAGAGCTTACAAAGGGGCGTCTGCAGGAATGAATGCTATGGTACGCACACCAATCCACATGCAATAATACAACAAAAACGTCTAACAGTGATCTACTCATTTGGACAACGTTACACTAAGTTACTGCTAAGTTACATTTAGTTTTGTTCTAGCGTAGCCTACCGTTAACGTCTGGTTTTAAACAGTTGTAATGCTAACGTTCCGACAAGCACACAAATTGTCTACCTTATTGCCCATCTGGAATAACTCCTCCAGCCAATTGCTGCCTCCATTTTCCATTCTCTCTCTTTTCGTTGCTTAAAAGAACTTGCGATATCCATGATGACTATTGAGTTAGTGATTTAAGGTTCACATTGTGTGCTGATAACCATAGATAGCCGAGTAAAAGAAAACAACAAGCAGCCTAGTTGCGCACCTGCGTGCGTAATCTCTCCTGCTCAAACAAAATATGTGCGCGTGGATATAGTAGCTCTGCATTAAGCTAATTTTGATAACATGTTGACTAACTTCATATGGAAAATTGTAAATAGCCTGATGGCATGCAGCTAATGGGATAGGCCTACTAGACATAGCTGGGAAGTCATGGTAGGCCAATTTGATGTGAATACACACGCACAAGGGTAATTTTCTCTCCTTGATGAGTAGTCTCATGGTACGCACAGTGCGTATACGGTCGTACG
This sequence comes from Sardina pilchardus, assembly GCF_963854185.1. Classification (NCBI taxonomy): domain Eukaryota; kingdom Metazoa; phylum Chordata; class Actinopteri; order Clupeiformes; family Clupeidae; genus Sardina; species Sardina pilchardus. The sequence goes on along the minus strand of NC_085013.1, from coordinate 14,235,442 downwards.
CCTGCAGGCGCCACTTATCTTACACATAAAGCTTACATTGCTGGCACTAACTTTCACCTGAACCGAACTGTCGGCAGTCTCAGCATTAGCGAGCATCCCCATGCACGTATGGTAGGCATAGCCTATGTGCTGCGCCGAACCACTTAAGCGGGCCATCAGACGAAGACGAGCGCATTGTGTTTGTTAGGGATGACAAACTTGTCAGAATTAAAATAATAAAAAAAAAACTCTTCCTGCTGACGTCTCAGACATAGCCTTTGCTTCTGAGAGTTTCGAGAATAGGCCTATAATGCCACGGAGTCCAAGGAGACAATCTCCGCAAAGTGGGGAGAACTGGGACGATGAAACACTTTTTATTTAAGCCTAAACGTAATTTAGCCTACAAAGATATCGTAGGGTAGGGTACAACACCAAAAGTGAATATTTTGTCACTAGCAACCTACATCTGTCCTCCGTCAAATACAGTTGCATTTACAGCTCTGAACAAAACCGTTCTTGAGTTATAGGCTAGGGCTATTTGAGAAGTCCAACGTGCGTTTTGTTTCATTTTCCCATGGTAGCAAATGAAACAGCATGGGGGACGAATAACTTAGCCTAGCCTACAGTTTCACAAAGCTATGTAAACTTCCCACAACTTCAATATTTGACATCATGAATGGTACTTCAAATATGTGTTATTGTGGATAGATTGCTGCTGGGCTATTGCCTACGTCTAGGGTCATGTCTGTTAACAACTCATTGCCGTCGGTGAAGCGCGGCTATCTACCTGTTAATTGCATTTGGCTGAGCAACGGAGGTTAATAGGCCTATACTCTGTTTTGTCCAAATTAGGCTATGTCTGTCTATCGCTCCCCATGTCAACAGCAGACTACCAACATAGTGCCATAAATCAAATCCTCTGATGAGTAAAACAGAATGAACGTGTCCACTAAATAATCTGTTAACGTGCGCTTGTTCCCTGCTCAGAGTTTCGCAGAGATGTGGATAAAAGAAGGCCACACAAAGTCCGACATCAAAGTAAGCTGTTTAGCCTACTTAGTCCAATAAGCGGAATTATTTTGACATGATGTGATAGTAATCGATTAGGTTTTATGGTACATTTTACTGTCCGTTAGCCCTAATTCCTCTGCCCTGTTCGCGTGATCCTCATTAGTGGGTCGACTGAAACATTTAGGCTATCTCCCACATCGCAGGTGTGGCCATCGCAGACAATTAAATGGTTCATGTCCTTACATTAACTATGAATGTTCAACTTTTCGAAGTGTTGTAGGACCTGTTAACGCTAAAGAATTAGGCCTGTTGATAGTTTTTTTTTTTTTTTTTTTTTTTAAAAAAACATCCCCCCTCTGTTATTTTTTTTTTTTTTTGACAAATCGCACCCCATCAATACAATACACAAATCCTCTTCAGATAGGCCTAGTGTTTCTATACAATGACTGCGCATAGGCTCCTTACGTCAAAAGAAAAAAAATAGAAGACAAGTCTATTTCTACGGCTTCGATGCGGCATGACTTAGCGCTGCCGCAACTGGTGTAGCCAGTTCCATTGATTATAGTGGAATCTAATTGTTGCGTCAGATGTGGCTTTGACTTAACCAGACTTAACGTAACGTAACGCAGCCGTAACGTATCCGGTGTAGCCTAATTCTGATATAGATAAGAGTGAAAAGGGGAGACAGCCAAGAGATTCCTAACTTGACCTGCCTTGTCATGTGGTTCATAGCTTAGCCTATGCCGATCATTCAAAATAATACAATTAGCCAAAGCTTCTTACAGCGTTTAATTACAAATATGCATCATGTGACTGATAGGCTACTATGGTGAAGTGACACCACCAGGACTTAATTAAAATAGATCTCGAGGCGCTGAAATTATTAACTTCGCAACAATGTAACTTATTGCAAAGTAGGCTTGAATTGAACAATATTAGCTAAGAAAATGTAATAAAACATTTTGGCTATATTCCCAACAAATAAGAAAACCCATGACTCATATCGCAGCATTTAATGCGAACGCTTCAGCAAAACAATGTTTCATTATGTGATGCAACAACGTAGCCTAGCCTAAACAACTACGCAGAAGACAACGCGAACTATCTGTCTGTTCGACATTTTCTTTCAGTCTGTGATGCAGCGACAAGCTACAACACAGTTCTCAGACATTCTATGGAAATGGAAAGCATGCGTTACCCACTTTATGAGGACACCTCTGAAGATAAGGGTCCGCCTTCGATCGCATTCCTTGAAGAGTAGGCTAGCTGGGATACAGTCTGGTTTGTTATCATATGACTTCAATTTTGATCACGTGGGATAGCATTTGAGGAAATCCCGCCTCCTTTCTGAATACTCTGCATACCATTGGTTTGCAGCGTATCGGCAGGTTTGCAATTGGGCGCGGCGTTGTGACATGAAGAAAGAATCGTGTCACACACACACACACACACACACACACACACACACACACACACACACACACACACACACACACACACACGAAATAGCCTAGAGAGAGAGGGAGAGAATGAATGAATGAATTAATGAATGAATGAATGGAAGGCAAACTTGAGGAAAGCAGTAGAAAATGATGTGTCCAAATGATGTGATAAATGGGTTAAATAAGAACTCAAATCTGAATCTTTTTTATTTTTTTCTTCCAAAAATTTAATTGCAGAAGTATTTACAACATATGACCCCAGCAATAAGTAACCAAACATAACTAAGAGGCCAACTTATGGAAATAAGTCCAACAAATATATCAAGAGGCTAAATCATGAAAAGAGGGACAACCAAAATACTTACAAGTTATTGTCTAGTGAGCAGCATGGCATAGTCCAAATGAAAGAAAAGCCAGGTTGTAAACAGAAATAAATAGATAAATATGTTTGTGCAATAAATAGATAAAAGAAATCTGAATCAACAAATGACATTCAGTAATGTAGTACAAAAAAAGCAACAAAGCAACAAATCATACATTCAATATCATTATCTTGCATGCCATCATAACAGCTTATCAAAACAACCCGAACAAGAAGTAAAATCAACAAAACCATGAGGAAGAGCAGAAAATTGTTCTGTTCAAATGAAGCAGATATCTATATATTTATTTATATATATTTCTGTACAAATAATGAATATTTGGTATTATATTCATCCTTTAATATTGATATGATATATATTTATATTTTTATATAATAATTGAAAATAGGTTTAGCTAAACAACTACATTTTATTTAGGTATCTTTTTTCCTCTAATTTCACATTCCAAGATCTGAGTGGTGTTATAATTCTATCCGAATGAGAGCTGATGATTTCTCCACATTATGTCAAACATGTACGTTCTCTCTCTCTTTCTCTCTCTCTCTCTCTCTCTCTCTCTCTCCTCATTTTGGGGGTTTAAGGGTTTGAAGGATCAACAGAAATAATCAGGAAACAGAAGTGTTTCTAATCTAGATGTGTCACTTTTAGCACCATATGCAATTCACACTGCATGTCTACCCAGGTGTAAAAATGACTACGAACATTACATGGTCTTCTCAAGAGGAGGAGTGTGCCATAATGTGTCAACCAAGTTTTAAAAATAAATACCTATATGCTGAAGTCCTATCAATTTACTTTTTGCAACATACAGTATGACAATAAGAAGTGGTCACCTGGTCTAACACTGTTGCAGTATTCCTCCATGCCCCCACCCAATTCCACATGTTTGTTTGTTATGCTGTTCCAGAGAGCTATGTCTCTATTGTATGGGTGGTGTGCTATGTCTCACACACATACCTTGAACACGTACATCTTGAAACAGAGTGGTACATTATCTGAATGAGCTCACTGGAGAGGCTGTTCATGTCCTGCCAGGGTCACTCTGCCACAGCCAGTCACATAACAGATTGCCACGGCTCATTTTCAAGATGAAACCAGTTACCACACAATTGAAAACATGTAGGCTAAACAAGCACAGGGGGAGCTAACGGAACATTCTGGAAATGCGTACTTGACATTACACAAGGAATAGGTAATAATGATGTTATTGTATGTAATGATTAAATGGATGAACATTACTACATGTAAAGGAAGAGCACTGAATGGGAAGAACGATGGCTCTATGCTGGACTGCTGACAGCCGTCTAACTACCCTACCCGACAGCTGTCTTACTACCCTACCATTATACACTTCCCTAAAATCAAGGGTGGATGTTATACAACTTGCTCAGAATAGCACTCATATAGGCCTATCTAATGCACATGTTCATATCTTACATTGAAATCCTTCAGTTGTCTAGAATAAACACAATGAAATAATCTCCAGTGGGAAAGATTTCTATCTATCCTTCCAGTTGCATTCCCTGTCTTAGTAACATTGCAAACATCTGAAGTTGTGGCACTGTGTATGTAAACTATCAGTACAGTATTTTACTCTGTCAAGCACAGATGCAAAGCAATAAACAATTTCATGAAAGTGCTCAATTCAATAAAAATCTGTGCCGAAGACATATCAAAGGTCAACCCCACACAATATAATTTCCCATCTACCCTTCTTTTAACCATTTACAAAACACATGATGAGGAATGAAGGAAGCTGATTATCTTTTTAGACAAACATGAGGAGACACACAGGAGGTAACTTGATTTGGCATCTACACCTCATTTTGCATATAAGGACACAGACTTCAGTCATACACATATAGCTTGACGTCAAACTGCAACCTTAAACAGCTTTACAAACTCTAAACTCCAGACTGAAAGTGCACAACTCTCAAAAACAACGCAGCTGACTCCCTCTAAACCAATACGCTTGTCTACAACAACAGTCAAATTGAATGCCCAGATGCCCACTTACAAATCCATAACCCAAACCCTCTCTGTATATGTCATATACGTTAAAAAGACTCCTGGGATAGGGTGAGGGGCCTTAATCAGGGCTGAAAAAACAGACGTAGTTATGGCGCTAGACAAGGTGGATAATTATTCTTTCTCCCGAGGAGTCTCATGGCCCATTTTTTTATCAGCATATGCAAAACACACAAGCTAATGCCTAGCTAATATACTGCTGGCACACACTGTAAACTGGGCTCTGATACTGCATATTCAGATAACGACACACTGCATTACCACTATACATTGGCACAGGAAAAAAAGTACAACACATTGTGTAGAGAAGCTTTTCCAAACGTCATTCAGATGTGTTATTGCCTCCAATGGGTCAAATGCTGTTAGCGATGATGATTCTCCAGAAGCAGGCCTCATTTCTCATGAGAAACATAAGAGACCTTGAACAGCGGCCAGCAGTGGCCTTGATGTTGGTTTGTTTACCTGGGGAACAGACTGCACAACAATGGCTGCATTTTGTGGCTGATATATCTCATGTAACGCCAAGACACTTGAAGAAACTGCATTGGAACCTAAGCTTGGCAGAGGCCTAATATAAAATGAATGGTGAGATTATCATTGATCCTTGTGATCACTGATGTTTTGTTCTAGCTTCCACCCATGAACGTCCTTATGTAGGCCTATGTCTCATTGCATTTATTATCACCAATATCCAATCAGGACTACACTACAAACAGATGACTCAGTCCAATTCTCATGACTGGAGTCTCTGCATATCTTCACATTACATAACTTATATTAGCATAAATATAAAATAATCTATGACATAAATATCTGCAGTGAAACAGCAGAGGATTACTTCCGTTTCTTGATGTTGAGAATAAGGCACATGGAGTGGTGTTCCGTCATTGCTATTCGTATGAAAAAGCACACGGGAGGGGAGAATGAGACGAGAGAGGACGAGGGACACCTGGATTGTCTGATTTATAGATCATCAGTACTTTGATCTCGGCTAATCAATCAAACGCTCGTGACTGCGGCGGAGGCCTCCGTGCCTGATGTGGCTGCACAGGGAGGCGCTCGTTCATTTGACGGCCGACCGAGGAGGCCCAAAGGTTCCAAACCCGCGGCTCAGCATTAGACTCGGAAAGACTATGATAAATTGCGTTTCTGAGTGGGCGGCAATTGGTTTTTCAAGCTCGTTTAAAATCAAAGGGCAGGTAATGGATTCTGCGGGTCTTAAACAAATCAGACGGTTTCTTTTCTCACTGCGTGCGTCCCACCGGAGGGCACCACGTGTCTGTGACTTTGATTTTGCGCTGATAAAGTTGATCTCTCAAACTAAAGAGACTATTCTTGCGAGTTTGAAAAAGAAAAAAAAATAAATAAAGGGGGGGGGGGGGGGAAGAAAAGCTGCAGCCCTTTTGTGGCTAAAAGCAGACTGACTTCAAGGGCAGGACTGAAGGAGACTTTTCATCCACATACTGGAGTCACAGCCTCTTAGCTATGGAATACAAATGCCCGCCGCACGCCACTGAATGCAAAGGCCTAAGCCATCCCTGGGCAGCGATGTGTCACTTTAGGTTCTCATGGAAACGACTGCAGAGAATCACACATGGGCACTGCCCGCATTTCTGTCCACTCACTAAAATGGCAAGTCGTGTCATTCAGACAGATCTAAAGGGAGGAAAAGTTCTCTCAGCAACATCAAAGGACCTGTCCAACATACCCTCACACCACACAGTCTGAGATGAGACTTCAAATATGAAAGTAGAGGGCTTCTAGGACTTCCTAGAAAGACCTGCACTATGAGGTATATTCATTTGGAAATGAAACAATGTCAATCAAATAAGAATGTAAACAAGACTTTCCAGACAAAAGGATGATACTGATCTGTATTTTTTTTTATCTGACAACTGCTTTAGTTCTCATAAATGCATGAAGTGTCTATCAAGATCTAAAGTCAATTTGCATACTAAACCAAATGCCAGTATCACATCATATGGCTCAAACCCCTGCTCTGGAACCCACAATATCTGACTCCAAATAAGCTCTCAAACATGAACACAGACCTTGAGTTTGTAATGACTACAAACTACTGCAGTATAAGACAAGCAATATACCACACAGCCTCAAAACACCCAGAAGCTGCTGCTGGTCCACTCCCACTCCGCTTGTCAAGATGGTAGAATAGGCCTCAATAGGGCAGTGTTGAGATGACTGAAGTGTTAAAGTAGTGTGGTGGTGATGCTGTGTGTGTGTGTGTGTGTGTGTGTGTGTGTCTGTGTGTGTGTGTGTGTGTGTGTGTGTGTGTGTGTGTGTGTGTGTGTGTGTGTGAGTGAGAGAGAGAGGATTGGAGAGAGGGAGTGAGATGGGAGGGGGGGTTCTTGCTGTAAAGCTGTGGAGGGGACAAATTGGCAGAGGAGAGGAAATGGCTCGGGGGCACAGTGAACCCACGGTCACCTTGCCCTCTAGTTTTGAGAAACAGCCCTTACTGATGCTATCAGCGGCCGGTCGCCACCAGACCCAAATCACACGACGGCGCCCGCTGAAACTGAGTAGATCAGCCTGGCCGTAATGCCCCTCAGTGGCCAGACAAAACAACACATACCAGGCCCTACAGGCGAAGTCCAGGAAGATCTCCCAACAAAAGCAGCATGATTTTGGTTCATGCAAATGAGTCGGCTGCACAATGGGTACCAAACAGAAATGACACAGACTCCTATGCCTCTAGTCCAACTGGTGTCACATGGAATACCAAGTATCCATTTTCTAGTGTGCAAATACGGATAAGATTGACAGTCAGATTATTTTAGAAATGAATACTAAAACACGTGAAGATGTTTATAACAGAGCAAGTCTTCTTTCAGCACAAAATCATTTCCACCCATGCACACAACACATGCCTGGAAATGAAGAGCCATATCTGCTCCAGCTATGCAGCTCCTAAGTGTATAACTACCTCCGGCTATCGACCCTGTTGTAAACCTCTCTAACATTAGCTCAGAACCGTCTTTTACTGGGTACTGCATATCCGGTATGTTTGCTGTATGTGCTTCAAGTGCCAAGTCTAACATGGCAGCCAAAATGCACTTTTGCATAAACTCCGTACGATAAGGATCACTGAAGGTATCAGGGCAATCCAACACACACTGAATTTCAAATCCACACAATGGCTATTTATCTAAAGGGAAACATTTCATCTGACTTCATCTGATTATGTTACCAAACCTCTTTTAGCAGGTCTACAGCAGTGGAAAATGCATCGTGTGTGTTGAGTTTTGCGTTCAAAGAAACATGTAATGATTTCTCCCATCCTCTGCTGAGCAAAACTACATTAGATGGCACAGTCCTCCATTCCAGCAACACTCCAGCATTATTTTGTGTGGGAATCATCCTAGATGTCAGATGTTGAATAAAAGTCTTTAGTGCCTACAAAGGAATTATTTAATGATGTCACCCTAAACCAAACAGCGAAATCTAAACGAGACAGCTCTGCTATTTGTCTACTCGATAATATTGTGCATTGCCACTGAGATATCTCGTAATAGTTGACACCCAAGTGAACGCTAACAGCCCTGCCTGGTTCGGGGTAGGATATAGCAATGAAGACTAGTGCACTGGTATTGTTCAATTTGTTCATAGTAACTGACCCCTATTGTTGCACTGTATGTTTGAGTCCTTCGTCTTGATTTGAGGCAAGTGTTTCTGGTGACATTCAGAGGCAGGACACTAATCAAATAAAGTCATATACACCTTTGCAATTCAATTGCAACAATATCATTGTGAACTTCAGTACATACATTTCCCTTGGAAATACGAACATGAGTATAATTAGAGAAGAGGAAAAGTGCAAAAATGCATTTTTTTTACACATTTTTGAATTAAATATCTAAGCAAACACCATCCAAAAACCTTTTGTTGCTGTTGTTGTTGCTGTTGTTGTTGTTGTCCTTTGAATGATATGAATCCTTTGTGATGGAATGACATATGAAATAGTACAAAACAAAGGAGATATTGGCACAGTACCTGCATGTTTTTAGCTTCAAGCATACATCATTAAATGTACATCTGTTTTCAGATTGGAGTTATACGTTATGGCACAAGTTGTTGGGTGTGGTGCAGATATTTTCAAGTCCTATCCACCTGAAGCATTTGACTGCTCAAGTACAGTAACAGGAAATGGGAAATATGGCTGCCCTTCCCAACATTTGAAACACCAGGGCTAACAGAGGGTAGCCAAGGAGTTTTCAGAAGAAATGACTTCCTCCGACTGGCCTAAAGCTATGGCATGACATGCACAATTGAGGTATTTTTAAGCGTTGGCACTTTCAAATGTTTTTTTCTCTCCCCACTTCATTGAATGTCCACAACTTGTTCTGTGTTCACAACGAACAAAACAAAAACCATCTAAAAATGGACTTAATGTGTGGGAGGGGTTGGCTGTGATGTAACTGCCTCTCTAATCGCGAAACCTTGGCAAAAAACCTTGGAGTCATAACTTCTGAGAACCTTAGACTTCCCCCTCCCCACCAACAAAACTGGGCACCAAGCTAATTGGTTTTTCCGAGACCACGGTTGCTGGTGGATTTCAAAGCTGCACTTTGTAAATTGCACTTCGCAAATGCTGACCCAAATGGATACACCTGTGCAGTTTCTAGAGGAAAGCTTCCAAAAGAAGCTTTCAGCAACCAAACAACCGCCCATTCCATTCTGTGAGCCATTGATTTTCTCTTAAATAACCCCCACGGGAAATGTAACATTTTACCTCTCGCGAAAAATAAAATGCAATAAAATCAAAAAAAGTAGAACTATCGGCTATGGCACATTTAGTACTTTTTTCCCCTAACGTCTGAAGATGAACCATATTAACAGATTGCACGGGATGGAGGGGAGGAAGAGGAGCTGGAACAGTGAGAGCAGCCTGAAATAAGGACAAGGAGGCTGGCAAAGACACAGAGGGGGAGAGCTGACCGGGGTGCCGCAGATGGGGGAGTGTGTGTGAGAGTGTGTGTGGAGAGATGCCCATCCTCTGCCCTCCCCCCTTCCTGCCAGTCCACCCCTCCCTGACCCCTTCCCCCAACCCCACCCGCTCGTCCCCCCACGCCCTCAGAGTCGCGTCTGGGCCTCGGGGATGTAGATCTCGATGCTGTCCGCGCGCTCCGACACGGAGTTCTGCCGGAAGGACGCCGCCCGCTTGGCGGCCATGAGCCGGCGCCGCGCCTCCTGCCGCTGGCGGTCGGGCAGGTCCAGGGACTTCTCCCGCGTCACGCCGCTCCTCGCTCGCAGGATCTTCTTTGGTACAGGAGGTGGCAACTGCTCCAAAACGCAAGAGCACAGGACATGGAAGGGGGACAGGAAGACAGAGGGAGAAATGAATTACACAGAGAAAAGAGGAGGAAGAAGAGAAAAGGGGAGAGAAAGGGAGAAGGAGAACAGACAAGCGAGACGAGGAGAGACAAGGGAACACGGAAAACGGACACGCAATGGAGACAGAGCAGAAAACAGAGTCTCAAATGAATGCATCACAGGTTCCGTATAAAACCGCAAAGCTGCTTTTATTTTAATCTATTTCATTTGGATCTTTTAATGGAGCAGCGCAGGATATGATGTCAACAACTCCTCCAGCAGCCACGGCGCACAGACAGAGACACACAGATAAGTCATGAGCTTTTGTTTACCACGGCGCACAGACAGAGACACAGAGATAAGTCATGAGCTTTGGTTTACCCAGTCTTCTGCACACACCTTCTTCTCCGGGCTCTCGACAGGCCTCCAGCCGTTGCTCTTGATCCGCTGGAGCTCGTCGAACTTGGAGGTGACGTCGTCGATGGAGAGCTGAAGGAGGTCCCAGAATCCGGCCAGGTCCTGAGAGGTTGGTCTGGGCATGGCACTGGGGTCCTGAGGGGGCAGAGCATGGCACAGCGGTCAGACCGCTGGACTCCACACACACAGCAATGACCGCGGAGTATAAACATGACATGGACACACAGGGAGTGGCCTTCTTGCTAAGGGCATGACAGGGTTAGCAGTTCAGTGTGCAAGGGGACAATATGCTGACAGACATGCTCACTGTGACTGCTATTTGGCCGTGTAAAATATCACGAGATCTGAACGCAGACAATAAGAGATTAGGACATTTGCCAGTAGAGCTCAGTTTACCAGTAGAACTGTAACATTAACACTAGCTAAATATGAACTAAGTCAAAATACATAGAATAAAAGAGAATGCCATGATTTTAACGCAATGCAAAATGTGTGTGTGTGTGTGTGTGTGTGTGTGGGTGTGTGTGTGTTTGTGTATGTGCATGTTATGAAACATCTCCTTGCTGCCTTGCATCTCTGTCATATCCCTCTAGGTGGCCCCATCTGCCACTTGATGAGTACAAACGCAGACTGGAGGAATATTGTCGATTCAAATCACCTCCCACTGCCAACTCTTGGAGAACTGAAGGTCACTTTCCCACAGATGAATTGTAAGTTAAGCTCTTATTCTATGAAACACACATTGAGGTCACCGGGAGGGGTTGGCTGAGCTCCATAAAAAATTTAACACCCCCTTTTTTTGTTTTTTTTTCAAACAGCGCTTGATTCCCAAGGCTAACGGGAGGTTTCATGAGCTTGAAGTAGACTCGTTCAAAGATGACAGGGATCCTTTGGTCAGCAGATGTCCAAATCAGACAAAACAAGCACGCCGAGCCGAGGCATCTCGCTATCTCGCTATCTCTCGTGGGCTCGGCTCTCTCTTGGTATGCAGAGTGGCGGGCCGCCACGGCGTCTCCAGCCTATTTGCCACTTCATTATTCCCTCCATCTTATCTGTGGCACGTATGGCGCTGCGGCAACGCATGACAATATCCCCCACAATCAACAACAGTCGCAGCGAATTAGGAATGGAGTCAGGGAGTGTCAGGGAGAAAGAGAGAGAGAGAGACAGAGAGAGAGAGAGAGAGAGAGAGACAGAAAGAGAGAGAGAGAGAGAGAGAGAGACGGAAGGACAGGCGGTTTAGGTTGGATCCACTGCTCAGAATGCATGACACAAAGGGTCCTGTCCGACAGGCACTTCAAGGAGCCGAGACAGGCAGCAGCAAGTTTGGGGGGGTTTTGCTGCAGTGCTGCCTTCAGAGGCATTCTCATTCATGCGCTGCACCCAAACCTTTACCAAAGGACCATCGCATCCGATCTGAGGAGAGTTCAGGCCAATTCACCGGGCGAATAGATACGGGAGAGCGAGCGGCGAATACTGATGGGAGAAGAGGAGAGAATGGGAAGAGACTGACCTCTCAGTGGCCGAAACGGAGAGGGGGGGAAATTGGAACTGCATTGACATTTAGGCTGAGGGACACAGTACCCTGGGGTCATGGGGGCCCTGGTCTACACTATACACTGGGACATAGATCTGTTAGCGAGAGCGTGCATTTAGCATAAATCGCCGTTTCTGAGGTGCGTGTGACGTGATTCATGCGGTGGGGGGGGGGTATCATCGGGCCTGTGCGGACAAATAAATTTGGGAGCTTTGATGGGTCTATTATTCCAGGAGCCTCTCCATCTGCACAGCCTGTGAAAGTGCCACTGTGTGGGACTTTCATTAAATCACACAGCGGAGCGCTGAATACAAGCTCTCCCAACAGTGCTCTATGAATATAAAACTGGATGGCTTTTATGAGAATTCAAAAAGGTATTTATTTATCTAGAGCATTTTAAATATCACTAACAGGCACAATATATAAACATTTTAGCGGACACCTGTGTTTGGTATGATAACCTTACAAACTCACGGAACAAAAGTGCTGACGCTCCCCCCTGCCCCTGTGATTTGTGCCATTCAGTATGTTGTGGGGGTTGTGCCCTTTGGCTAGCTTTAGCGCTAAAGCTTCCACAGTATTTTGTGCGGCTGATCTGACCGGTGGAAAGTAAGCTATAAACAGTCATGGAGCGGTCATGGAGATTATAGCTACGGGCCTGTCCACCACCGACCCAGCCAGCCCTGCCCTGCTCAGAGACCTCTGCCATCGGAGTCTGCGGCTCATGGAGTGACCCCTGACCTTTCTGTATTGGGTGACATAAGCTGACACTCCCTCTTAGCTCTGACAGCTCCTGCTGACATGCTCAAGAATGCTGGGAAAAGTTGAAGCTACCACGACGTCAGCACTGCGCTTAATCCCCCAGGCACCTCTGGAGAGTTCAAATACATATACTTTGAGAAAGCAAGTCAGTGTGTGTGTTTGTGTGTGTGTGTGTGTTTGTATATGTATAGATCTGTGTGTGTGTGTGTGTGTGTGTGTGTGTGTGTGTGTGTGTGTGTGTGTGTGTGTGTGTGTGTGTGTGTGTGTGTGTGTGTGTGTATGTGCGTATGTGCGTATGTGTGCAAGTGAATGAGAAAGAGTATGTTTGAGAAAAAGAGAGAGAGAGAGAGAGAGAGAGAGAGAATGCGGGAGTGAAGGAGTGAAAGCGTTTGAAAGAAACAACTGGTGAAAGTTGGCTGTCGGGGATTTCTCTAAGAGAGAGAGAGAGAAAAAACGCATGACAGCCCAAGGCAAACATAATTAGACAACTTCCTAAGCCTCTTATTTGCCAACGTCACTTTTTGAAATCGACCGAAATCCGTGTTTTGAAAGTGTTTGCAATGTTATTCACAGACGCCTTTGTGAATAGAGGAAACTCACAAGCTCAGAGACCCCATGCGTTATGTAAGATTTTCAGACTGAGGCGTCTCTTCGGAGTTGAAAAAGGAAAGGGCAGGAGAACTCAATTTAAGTGTTTATGTTCACAGACTACATGACCCATGCACTTTTAAGCCTATCTGAACAAGCCTTTTTTTGCTGCTGAGGGCAAAAAAATGGCCATTCAATTTGTCTCAATTCTAGACAGGTCCAATTTAAGATATGGCTTATTTGGCTAGGCTGAAGGAGGAAGGGGTAAACTTGGTTTGCAAAACGCACAGGGGAGATCAGTCCAGACCCTTCATAAACCATGAACACATGAATGATTGTAGTTCACCCTCCACATTCGGCATGCCAGCCCTAAGTGCTGGAGACAGACATGATACAACAAGCATCAAAAGGATGGACGTTTGGTCACTTGGTAGAGATTGTGAGTCCAGATCAACATTCATTTTGTACTTTGCTTTTTTCATCTCTTGCGTCGTGACGGTGTGGTTGTAATGTTCTATTAAAGCTACTGTACCAAGACTGCTAAACACCACATAATTGCAATCGCATGCTGCTTTACAAAGAACATTTCTACCACTCTAT
>NC_085013.1:14213867-14218867 GCF_963854185.1 Sardina pilchardus | reverse complement strand
AATATAGACATTCATATACGTATTTACAGGCATGTCGCCCACACACATATATACAGTACTGTACAGTTGACACATAGGGACTCATATATGGACCAGTGAGGCACTCAGACATACATATTGATGCACAACAACAGCCACTCACTCACGCATATTACACACGGAAATACTTATTTTCATAACTATGGTACAACTAGTCACGTATGGGCACTATACATTACGGTGGCATGGACAAACATACAGCTGATTACTGATGTAACACGTAAGTGCACATGTTGAAGTGCTCTCTTTCTGTGTCACATACAAACACAAACTCACTCAAACAGTCACCAGAGCACTCACATCCCACAATCAGATGTTGGACAGAGAGCCATTCAAAACAAACAAGCGTGCAAGTATGTCAGTGGGAGGTTAATAACGCGAGGACACACACACACACACACACATACGCGCACGAGAGACATACTGTATACACAAACAACATCATTAAGGACACAAAGCAGTAGCCAGTCATATATCTCTGCAGTACTACGAAGGCTACGTGTACACAGTGCGTGGGTGTGTGTGTGTGTGCACTCACGCGTGTGCGAGGCTAGAGTGTGTGTTTTCGTGCGCGTGGGTGTTTCTATGCGGTGAGCGTGCTCGTGTCGAGAGTGAAAGATAAATGGCGGCGTACCGTTTCTCATCTTCCACTTGGATCCCGACGGAGTGGAATTCCCGCAGCCCTTTGCTCTCCGACTCCGAGTCCGTGGCCGCCTCCACCTGGCGTGACCGGCAAACAACGATGAGGGAAAGAACGAGAGAGAGAGAAAGAGAGAGAAAGGGGGAGAGAGAGAGAAATATTGTAAAAAATAAACAAATAAAAAAAGAACAAGTCTCATTACGGGCCTTTTTCCCGGGCGGACGAGGGGGGTGGGGGTGGGGGGGGTTATTGGCTCGGGGAGCGTGTGTGCCGCCGAGTGTAAACGCACGCTGTCAGAAAGCCCAACGCTCATATGATTCATGGAGCTGGCACCAGGCGCCACAACAAACCAATCATTTGATTTACACAAACACAAAGCACAGGGCTCCACTGTGGCCCCTCACACAGCCCCGCATTGCAAAGGGGAGAACCCTGTGTGTGTGTGTGTCTCTCTCTCTCACACACACACACACACACACACACATATACAGTACACACACATACAGTACACACACACACACACACACACTCTCATACACACACACACACACACACACACATACAGTATACACACACACACCAACACACCCACACACACACACAGTGATGATGAGAAAACACTTATCCCTACTTCAAGAAGGGGCATTTTAGTTCACCCCTGACGGACGATAACGATCAGTTGGGTGCGATGGCAGACACTCTTGGTTGTAATGAGAATGGATGTGACCTGGGCCGGCCCGGCGAGGTCGGGGACACTGATTAGTGGGGGGCAGTGAGGACACGAGCGGCGCTGCGGAGCGGAGCGGGCAGCTGTGGGTGGCCACTGGCCGGCCTGCCTGGTCGGCTGGTCACTCAGGGGCTGTTTTGGTGCCACTGCTGATTTGAGGTTCGTCCCCGAGAGCTGCTGATCCCCATCAAATGGCCTCTGCTGCAGAGCAGCCGGCTTTATGGGCCTCTGATTCACCGCGCGCCACGCTCCACTCGCTTTATGAGCTGCCTACCCCTCCTTCACTCTCTCTCTCTCTATCCCTCTCTTATGAGCTGCCTAGCGCCCTACCTCTCCTCCACTCTCTCTCTCTATCCCTCTCTTATGAGCTGCCTAGCGCCCTCACCCGCTCTCCTCCACTCTCTCTCTCTCTATCCCTCTCTTATGAGCTGCCTAGCGCCCTCACCCGCTCTCCTCCACTCTATCTCTCTCTATCCCTCTCTTATGAGCTGCCTAGCGCCCTCCCTCACTCTCATTCACTTTCTCTCTCTATCCCTCTCTCTCTCTCCATCCATCTCTTATCAGCTGCCTAGCTCCCTCGCTCTCCCTCGCTCTCCTTCCCTCTCTCTCTCTCTCTTTCTCTTATGAGCTGCCTACCTCCCTCTCTCTCTGTTGTTCACTCACTGTCTCTCCATCCCTCCCTTATGAGCTGCCTACCCCCTCTCTCGTTCACACTCTCTTTCTCGCTCTCCCCTCCTCCCTACTTTCTCCTCTACCCACCTCTCTCTCTCTTGTTCACTCTCTCTCTCTCCATCCCTCACTAACTCCTCTCCCTTCCTCCAACTTTCTCTTTCTCTTTTTTCCTTCCATCTTCTTCCCCATCCTCTCCTGTCTCTGATTCTCTCGGGTGTCTTCCTCTCAGTCGGTCTTTCTGAAAGACTCTTTCAACACACTAGTGCTGCATCTCACCATTATTTTCATAGTCGACTGATAATGTACTCGATGGGCAGCCGTGGTGTACTGGTTAGGGCTTCGGGCTTGTAACCGGAGGGTTGCCGGTTCGATCCCCGACCAGTCCACCACGGCTGAAGTGCCCTTGAACAAGGCACCTAACCCCTCACTGCTCCCCGAGCGCCGCTGGTTGGGCAGGCAGCTCACTGCTCTGGGTTAGTGTGTGATTCACCTCACTGTGTGTGTGCTGTGTGTGTTCACTAATTCGGTTAAATGCAGAGAAACGAATTTCCCTCACGGAATCAAAAAAGCATATATTCTATTCTATTCTATTCTATAACTCAATTATTTCCAATAATTGTCTCCAGTAGCTCAAGATTGACTCAAATGCCTTGTTTAGTCCACATGCCAAAGATATCTAGTTTACGGTCACAGAAGAGTAAGTGAAGCAGGCATTGGACATTATTTTAGCTCTATTCTAATAAGCTACAATCAGAAAATCAAACAAACCGATTAATCTTAATGTATTCATAATGTAATTTGAAAACCAATCCATTCATTGATTATTTGCGGCAGCTGTACAACACACTATTCCCCTTCTCCTCCCACCAACCCCATACATTACAAATGAGCATACACACTCTTGCATGGTGCCAGTGTCCTCCTACTGTTCAATACCACCCATGATCGAACAGGCGCTAAGTGACTAATTCAAAGTGATGTTCTGAAATGCATTACAGCCTTGGAGGCTGTGGCTGCATACTAATGGTGGTCTGACTTTTAAACGGTGTGTTTCACCATTCTAAAGAACTCTCCGTGTATGCCACATACACCAGTGATGGAAAGTAAAAGCAGTGAGTTGTAAATGCTGAGGATGGCAACCCCCTCATTTTATCATTTGTTTTATGATTAGCCGGATGATTTGGAAATCAATCCGCGGGCCTGTTTTAATCCTGATGAGTTGGGGCAGGATCACACCTTCCTCCTCCACTCCAGAATTAATGCCCTGACCTGGAGCTCACTCCAGCCAACAGACACTAGAGTTCCCCCGCACTTCCCCTTCACACACACACACACACACACACACACACACACACACACACACACACAAACCCACACATCCACACATCCTCCACACAGACACACACACACACACACACACACACACACACACACACACACACACACACACACACACACACACAGACACATACACACACACCCTCCACACACACACACAGACACCCTCCACACACACACACCCTCCACACACACACACACACACACACACACACACACACAGAGACACATACACACACACCCTCCACACACACACACAGACACCCTCCACACACACACACCCTCCACACACACACACACACAGAGACACATACACACACACCCTCCACACACACACACACAGACACACACAGACACACACACACACACACACACACACACACACACACACACACACACACACAAACACACACACACACACACACACACACACACACACACACACACTCAAGTGCCCGTCAAAAGTGAGAGGCCAGCCCAATTGCACCCTGTGCTGGGGAGAGTTAGAGAGGAGTTAAGCTAAATGAGTTCACCTGGCCTCTCCTCAGCAGCTCTGTCTTTGGGAAGAGTCTGATTAACAGCAGCTCCTGCTGAGGCGAGCACATTTCACTGCAGCCATTAACACTCTTTTACACACAAATCTAACAGCAGAGGAGGAGCAGTAATGGAGCATATGCTGGCACTGTGAGACTGTTACCAAATATAAAAATACAGAAATATGCAAATATGCAAAAATTATGTATATGAACTGCTTGTTATGAAGCACATGTCAGGCATTGGACAACATCAGTTGCTGTCAATAGTCTGAATGGCCTGTCTGTCCAGCTATTAGTCCTCCTGGCCTGGCTTTGTACAATATGTGCTGCAGAAATCAATGACCTGGTCATCCCTTCCTCATTCTCTCTCTCACACACACACACTTCTTCTTCTTCTTCTTCTTCTTCTTCTTCTCTCTCTCTCTCTCTCTTGCCCTCTCTGTCACACACACTCAGTACTAAGACTATAAACAGAGGCTGAGAGGCGAGGTAGTGATGACCTCAGCACTTTCTCTCCCACTCCTTCCCTGTAGGACTGAGCTCACCACCCAGCTGTTGACTCATCTGGCCAAGTCACGGGTCAGACACAGTGTTGGCCATCACGCACCACATTATGACTGACCACCACCAACCACCAGCAGCAGCGCTGTTATCTAACACACCCGCCTACACCACATAAACACCAATCCATTACAACTCCACTACTGCATAGTAATCCATTCAACTCCAACCCCTGTATGGTGCCCCTTGACACCATATCAATAGCCCTACATGTTTCATAGGCTCACATAATGTCACATGACAAAGTGTGCCATGACATGTGTTTAAGGCTGGTAAAGCATGAGTGTTTGAGACTTGGACCACAAACTACTGTAGCCTACTAGACAGGCAGGCAGGAAAAAAAAACAAGACCTGTACTGTAGGTCTTCTGATAATCCAAAGAGAAAACAGCACTTAACTGTTGATAGCTGCATTGATGATAACAATGATAACTGCATTGATTTGTCTTTGCTAATTGCCAAACCCATTTCCTGATCCCTCTCCAATA
>NC_085013.1:14158867-14208867 GCF_963854185.1 Sardina pilchardus | reverse complement strand
GCCGTCGGCCGCCCACAGGGCGCCGCCCGAGCGCGAGATGCGCCCGTCGTGGTAGGCGTCCTGCGTGGACTCGGTGCTGCTCTGCGCCGTCACCGAGATCAGCGGCTTGGAGGTGGTGCGCGGGGGCACGGGCGGCGGCGTGCGCTTGTAGCTGGGCGTGCTGGGCGTGTAGGTGACCGCTGGCATGGGGGCAAGCACACGAAACAACAACGCTTATGAATCACTGTTTGCTGTCTTTAGGGCTGTTGTCTTTGTGTTGACTGTGGTGTTTGTGTTGGCTGTTGTCAGAGGCGGACATTCCTGGTTCCAGAAAGCAAAAGTCCTGCCATACATTCTTTCTACCTGTGCACTTAACACAGGTGATATCACTAATTATCTGATCTACCTGGGCAGCTAATTAGGATGAGATGGTTTACTAAATGGTTGGATCAAATACTTGGCAGGACCCGGGATGTCCGCCTCTAACTGTTGTGTTTGCGTAAAACCCATTGATAAAGTTGAGGCTATACCTTACAGGCAAAAAAACATCACATAACAATCCAAAAACTCCTCAAGACACTTGAAATTACAGGAGTATGATGCATGAGTATAATGACATACAGAGAGCTGAGTTGGCCATAAGTCTCTAAGTCTGAGGCTCTTGACGAGCAACTCCAAAGAGGCTGGTGATATGCCGGGAGCAGCAACGACGAAGAGGAGCCTGGCGACTAGTCGGCTGTGACGAGCGCTGACAGTTATCTCCTTCCTCTCCACGTCTGATGAGGTGGGCGGGGTTGAGGGGACGAGGGATTAAACGAGGACGCCTTTCTTTCGAGTGCAAATGAGAATAGGCTCCTAATCCATGCAGATGGACCCGAGCATTAACCGCTCCCCCGTTTGATAGGTTCCCTCCTCGGGGGAGAAAATGAGTCTTTCAGAGAGTAATGCAGCGAAACGTTATCTGGCGGGATCTCCTGGCTTCCTCCATATGAGGCTCGTCTGCTTATTCGTGAAGGTGACTGGACGAGACTGGACGGGTCACTCATCAGAAGCGGTACTCTTCAAAACAAACTTTCCTTCAAGTCTAGAAAACTCAATTTCCCTCAATTTTGACATAATTTGCAGTAGATGACTCATCTATGCACTCACTCGAGACATTAATACAAAAAGCAGCATCAATATTTGATCTATTTCTGGGAAAATCTGGGCTGGCGCTTGGGCTGTACTGACAGCACGCCTTGCATTACAAACATCCCATATGTTCCCCTCATCTGACCTGAGACCTTTTTGAAAGAATTACGGAGTTGATTATCTTGTGAGAATATGTCTACTAATACACACATACAGATAAATGTAGAGATATTGCTATAGACATAGATGTAAACACCAAACAAAAACACCATCAAGAAGTTGGCTGATGAGGAGATGAAAGCCCCCTCCTTCAGGGCTTTGTGGGGAGGGTCAGAAAACAACTTCACGGGAGGTGGCATCAACATCTGACCACAAACGCGCCCCACTGATTAGCTCCACTGTGGGAACACACAATGACATTTACGGCTGGTTCGGTTCCGCTGGAACAACGAGCCGATCTCGCATGTGTCACCCCAATTACACGACGCCCCGCTGTTTGCACCCCCATTACAAATCAATGTGTATAAATACAGCAGACACACACCCCACCAGGGGCCAAGCAGCTTAGAACACAGGAGATGGATGAGGAGGAGGCTGCTTTTTTTATTTTCATTTCAAAATAAATAAAAAAGGTTATTTTGGTGTGTCATTCTAAAGAAAACTGAGGGGGAGGAAGAGAGAGAGAGAGAGAGAGAGAGAGAGAGAGAGAGAGAGAGAGAAAGATGGCTGAGCAGAACTGAAAGACCAAAATATACAGTAGACTAAAGGAAGAGAGGAAGAAGATGCGACAGAGAGAGAGAGGAGAGGAGAGGAAAAGAGGGAAAGAGAGCTGTGGGAGAACTAAAAAATAGAGGGAGAGGTGGCAGAGGAGGAGGAGGAAGAGGAGGAGGAGGAGAAAGAGCATGATTCAGCAGCGGGGGCCAAAAATAGACGTCGTTACCAAACAAGTCATGCAGCGGGGGACTCATAACTCTGGCTCTGGCGTGGCCGGGGAGCTTGGCTCCGCTCTGGGCTCGCCGTTCATTTGTTAAGTGAGAGAGGCAGGCGGGCGGGCGGGCGGGCAGGGGGGCGAACGACGCAGGAAGGGCGTGGGGGAGCGAGCGGGGTGCATCAGAGAGCGTGCCCATCACCAGCCACCAACCCACCTCCGCAAAACAGCAACGCGAGCCCTGGGACCGGCCGCACAAGTGTCACACGAGGTTTTAGCACCGCGCTCAAATATGCATGAGAGAGTTTTGGAAGGAGAAGGGAGACACACACATACACACACACACAGAGGGAGAGAGAGGAAGTGGTGTTCTCCACGGTACCTGAACTGGGAACTCCCTTCTGATCAGACTGAAATATTCATCCTAATTGGCACGGCGCTTCTTTTTATTCCGTCAGACACCATTTAGCACTTCCTCGCTTTGAGCTGACGTCCAATCAGATCTCATCCCTCACTCACAGAGGGCTACTTTGTTTTTAAGCCAGAGAGAGAGAGAGAAAAAATGAAATCCTCACTAAAAGGTCCGAGTTTATCTAAAGTAACACAGATGCAGCGCTTCCATTAGACATGGCAGACACGGGCCAACAGGCACCCAGGAGTGGCGGCGACTTGATGAAGTACTTTGGGGATGTAATCAAAGTGAATCAGATGTGCGGCTCCTTTTCTAAGGGTCTCCATCCATCAGGAGTGTGAGTGGGATGGTAAAGTCTGCGAGGGGTGTGTGTGTGTGTGTGTGTGTGTGTGTGTGTGTGTGGAGGGGGGACTTGGTGGAAAGAGGAGTGAGGCCATCAGCTCCAGGCTTTGAAGGACGTCAGGCAAATCCTCCCGCGACTGAATTCATCACATCCTGAGACGGGGGTATAGTTTTTTTGCCATCCGTTTAAGAGTATGCAAATGACACTGCCAGGATTTAATGGAGAGCTCCATTATCGTCTATGTTGCCAGTGCCGCGGCGGGCATACTGCCATGCGACGGAACGCTCCACGACAACAACTAAATCACTGGCCATGACATGGCACCACGGGCATGTAAACACATAAACAATAGTGGGTGTGAGAGCATTTTGTGGATGATCCCATCTTACTTAAAGAGCTCAGCCTCAGTCACTTCTAGATTGGCCTGCAAAGGGACGACAAACAACTCACATGCGTTGTGAAGTGCAGCTGGAAATAATGCAAATGATGCCAAACTATGAGTCTGCTGTCCTGATAAGCCTTGTTTTAATCACCAGCCCAGTACTGCAGTGTGCTCCTGGTAGAGGTTTCACAGTTGTCCTCCAGTCTACCTCTTGTTGACACACACACACACACACACACACACACACACACACACACACACACACACGCACACGCACACACACACATGCACACACACACACACACACACACACACACACACACACACACACTCTGGTTGACACCAGGGAATTATTTTCTCCCCTTCTACCCCTTCTCAGGGCCGGCATACGAGCTGATTTTATGGAGCCATACATTATGCAATGGAGGCAAAACAGTCGTTTGCTCTGCCAACCACGGTGACCTCAGTTGCGTCCGGCGCGCCCTGCACCTTGCGCCCATCCCCCGCCTCGCACTGCCACCCCGCTGGCCACCGCTGGCACTGATGTAGACAGCCCAGTCCTGAACCCTGGCAGCGCTCGAAAACAACAAAAAAAAGCCGAACGGGGCAGTGCAGACGGGCTGACGGATGGGACCCTGAACGGCTAAAAATAGATGGAGGAGAGGAGGGAGGGAGGGAGGAGGGAGGGAGAGAGGAGGGAGGAGGGAGAGAGAGAGAGGGGAGGGTGGAAGGGGAGTGAAGATAAAAAGAGAGGTTATTGGGATGGGAGGAAACAGATGAGGAAAAAGGGAAAGAGAGTGGCCCAAAAGATGAAGTGCCTAAGTGATGGAGTGAGGGAGTGATGGAGAGAGAAGGAAAGGAGACGGAGGAAAGACAAAGAGAGAGAGAGAGGGAGAGAGAGGGAGAGAGAGGCAGAGGGAGAGAGAGAGGGAGAGAGGGAGTGGGAGAGAGGGAGAGAGAGAGGGAGAGAGGGAGTGGGAGAGAGGGAGAGAGAGAGAGAGAGCTCCTGCTTTCAAGGCCACTGCTGGCAGCAGCAGCAGGGAGGCGGCAGCAGGGGGTCTGTGAGTTCAGCAGTGTGATGGGACATCGGTCATGTGGGCCAGACTCCTCCCTGATGGACACTCACACGCCGCCGGACCCTCCCCTCTCTCACGTGAACGAGACAGAGGGACAGACAGAAGAGAGAGAGGAGAGGAGTGGAGAAAAAGGAGGAGAGAGAGAGGAGTAGAGAGGAGAGAAGAGGAAGGGTGAGGAGAGAGGAGAGGCAAGGAGAGGTAAGGAGAGGAGAGGGGAGGAGAGGAGAGGAGAGAGGAGAGGAAAGGAAGAGGAGGAGAGGAGAGGAGAGAGGAGAGGAGAGGAGAGGAGAAGCGAGGCAAGGCGATGCGAGGAGAGGAAAGAAGAAGAAGAGAGGAGAGGAGAGGAGAGGAGCGGAGAAGAGAGGAAAGGAGAGGAGAGGAGAGGAGAGGAGAGGAAAGGAGAGGAGAGGAGAAGAGAAGAGAGGAGAGGAGAGGAGAGGAGAGGAGATGGAAGGACATTTCACATTCCGCTGCAGTTTTCCAATCTAGCGGCGAGATAAGAGCTCATGCCTGAAGAATCAATAAGCCGAGAGGGGTGCCGCAGCTCTCAAGGAGAAAACTCTGAAACGCGGCCAGACAAAACAAGCGCAAGGAAAAAAGAAACGTCCCGGACGCTTATTCGCCTGCCCAGAGAGTTAGCCTTGAGGATTATTAATTAACGCAGAGATGGCGTTATATTTATCTGAACCTTCTCGACGGAGAGCGAGAGATGGGAGACGGCGAAGGATTGATGGAAGGAGAGGGAGAGGGTTTCATTAATCAGCGGCCGTGTCCACTTTCGTGTGGTCACAGCGATGGATGAGACGTCAGCCCCCGCGGAATCGCACAGACGAGCTCTCAGAGTAAACAAGCAGTCCGCCGCAAGCGTGTGTGCATGTGTACGTTCTGGGAACATTAAAAACAAACACGCAGCCAACTCTCTGGGGGCGGCTTTGACTTAATTCGACTCAATCCTTCTCAATTGGCCCATCAGATGCCTGTTTAAAAATGACAACCACGATTCTGACACAGACATTGTTACTCCATTATATGGTCTAATTTTGACAGGGCCACCAGTCGGCCACCATAATTGATTGACCGGTACTCAAACACAAGCAAAGAGATGAGCAGACAGGACAGTTCCAGCTTGGTCATACTCTTTGGCTTTGAGAGTTGGACGTGTAAGGCCCTGTGTGTGATGTCCAGTGGGGATGTTTGGGCGTGATGTTGGGTGAGGCGCTCGTGCTCGTACCTGGAGGCTGCTGGGATGGCCGGTCCACACTGCCTGAGGACGGAAGCCGGAACTGGATTCCTAAAACGAGGAGATGGAAAGATTTGCGACTGCACAATAACAGAATTCATTTCATGGGGATATGGCATTACTGACAACATAAATGTCCGGGCACACAGCAGATCTATAGAGTACAGTCTACTTTTATTTGATGTCATGTCTCTTCATATGTGATCATGGAGTGGTAGTGCTCCACCTAACCCATGGGACTGCCAAATGGAAAAGAAAGTTTTGCACTGTTTGACTAGCTTGTTATGACAAATTTGGTTATGAAATATGCAAACTGTTGATGTCTCATATAGTTTCCATGGCAACAACTGCAGTGTCAGTGTGTGTGTGTGTGTGTGTGTGTGTGTGTGTGTGTGTGTGTGCATTTGTGTATGTGAATATTTGTGTGTGTACTGTATGTGTCTGAGTAAGTGAGTGAGTGAGAGAGAGAGTGTAAATGGGAACAGAGGGTAAGCAAATGTTTCAGACATTACACAAAATGGACCATGTTTAATGATATCAGGTCTTGTACCATTCCATCTATTCACAAATCTTGGAAAATATGGAGGCATTGGGATAATAAACATGACAAATTAACAATACATAACCTAACCTGAACATGATCACATGGGCTACCTGAAAAAGATTAAACAAACTAAAAAACAGCAACACAAGAGATGGTAAAATAATGGGAGACTGGCACCTGGCTACCTTAATCATATAGCACTCAGGGTGGGCACTCAGAGATAAAGGCCTATTATGTATCCACTCACAGGGAGACAGGGCTGAACATGTGGCCTCGCCTCCCTCTCATCCCACAGGGTCACATGCCAGGCTACGCTGGATCCCTCGCCATATGTCCTCAACACACCGCCTCGCCATCACTTCTTTACACTCTCTCTCTCTCTCTCTCTCTCTCTCTCTCTCACCTTGTATCTTTCTCTCTCTCTCTCTCTCTCTCATTATTCCTCTGGCACTCTCTACATCTCTGTTGATCTATACGCTACTGTTTCTCTCTTCCTTAATCTCATGGCAAACGCATCCTTTCTCTTGCTACCTCTCTCTCTCTCTCTCTCTCCCTCCCTGCCAAAGCCGTGTGAAACATTAGTGACCACTTAGCACATGATGCGGTCATCAAATTCCAGCCCTCAGCATGACCCATGGAAAAGCTCCAAAGCCTGGCATCCCAGTCCATTTCATGAACATAACAGAGAGAGGTAAGGCAATGCATCCACATAAACACGCACACACACACACATAAACACGCACACACACGCACGCACGCACGCACGCACGCACGCACGCACGCACGCACACACACACACACACACACACACACACACACACACACACACACACACACACACACACACACACACACACACACACACACACACACACACACACACACACACACACACACACACACACACACACACACACACACACACACACACACACACACACACAAATACACACACAACACTGCCAGAAACCTCCTAATCGTCTTGCTTCAAGGCAGCTGAGGAACACCTGTTCTTCCCCATCAGTTTCCGGAGCTTTCCCTTGATGACATATGGTACTTTTAGTTTGGAGAGCTTGCCGGGGGAGCACAATGCAGAGCAGGCAGATCAAAGAGTAAACATTTCAGCCAACGAGTGGGTTGGATAAGGACAGAGCAGTTGGGATGCTACAATCTGAGATCAGGACAGTATAAATGCCTTTATGCACGTTTGTTTTTCAATTGTACAGCAGGTAAATACAAGAACACAAGGACAGAAACCAGTTATCATCCAAAAGAAACACAGACAGAGGCCTAATTAACAGAGGGCAAACTCATATAGCAATCATCGCATGATAATTATGTTCCCATTAACATCTGGACTGACATCTCCTTGTGGCTGAAGGATTGCAATGTGCTCTGTGGGGGAGGGAAATTGGACCTTCACCCCCAGGAGGAAAGCAATGGCATATCGTAACGATGGAAGCCACATACATAATAATACAAGCTGTTATACACCTCATCATATTTCAAACATTTCTTGCAAATACCAGTAATATTCTTAATATTATGCATTGATCTGAGCTGTAAGGTTAGGCCTTGGCTACATTGGGTCTTCAACTGAAGCGCTCCATTTGCAGAGCGTAGAAATAGTTTTAGAAGACTGGTCTAATTTCTTTTAACGTACACACTGCTATCACATCTAACCAGTTCCATTGATTATAGTTGAAGCTCATTACGAGCCTGTGAAGCCTCCCTGTTAACTGTACCCACTGGTTAACATTGATCATGAATATACTCTTGTTTTTGAGTTTCATAACCGTATCACCTGTAGACGCCACATCGTTATAGTTCAAGGAAGAATTTCTAAACTGTTCAATTATATAATCTCTCCATTTTGGAACAACTGGAGTCTGGTGATTATGTTAAGTGCAAACACTATTAATAACTAAACCCACCCCCCATGTATTGTAAATACTGTAGACTGAAATGTGAATAAGGTGAAGCTCTAGATACATTTACTGCCAAATGGAGAGGTTATTTGCTAAATTCTATATCTGATTAAATCTGACTATCGGGTGAGACGTTTCAGCAAAATGACATTTTTGAGACTATCCATAGCAATTATTCTAAGAATCGAATGCGTTATACAGCATAGTGTCTTCCTCCAAAATACTTTCACTTTCATAGGTAAATACAAAAAAAGCTTTTTGTTACAGGGTCAAGGCAAAATGACACAAGAAAAGGCCAAATTAGACTGTCCCCCTGCAGGACCGTCCGCCTTCTTTGTCTTCTAGGCTCAGTGTATACAGTTACCCCCAAAAAACTACACTAATTAGAAACCTGATCACTCCGTGAGGCAAAAACAGATTATCAGTGGAATATCACAATCAAGAAGCGTATGGAAGGCACAGCATGAGTCAGCAGCAACATGTAGGGACAATGGTAAACAGAGTGCCTTCGGGCTTTGAAAAAAAACGCTGTATGCAATGCTACGTAAATCCAAATACGTTTCTCAGCCACCCTTATAACAGTTTGGGTCATTCACTCTAGAAGTATCTACAGTTTTTGTTCTGTACACCTAGCACCTGTGGAGAAGTTTTCCGATATGTATAATATACAACCTCCTCTCCTGAAACTCTTAATGAGGAAAAAAAACACCTGTTGAGAGAATGATGGGAAGGTCCTGTGGACAAATTGATGAAGGTACCCATGTTAAGTGCCTGAGTGAGAGTCATGAAGAGACGGGACTTAATGTCTAGTCAGGGAGAGTTCTCCTTCACTAAGAGTTCCTTAGTGTCGAGTCAACAGGAGCAAGAAGAACTTCAGTGTCCCCGTTGGAGTTAACAGCTGTGGTCGGTCAAAGTTCCCTTTCAGTCTTTGAAAAAGGGGGATCCCAGTTCTCGTATGGGGTGCATACATTCACAGTGCATACAATGAACTGGGAACATGAGACTGGGGTGCAAATACAAAAAGAGCTCTGGGATCATCGTAAAGTACAAACACAGTGTTACTGGGTAAATAGATAGTGTGGGTGTAACAACAGTGTGTGTGTGTTCCTATGTATATAAATGTAGGTACTGTATGTGTCTGTACTGTAGGTACTGTATGTGTCTTTGTTTGTGTGTGTACGCGTACATGAGGCTTTGCATGCATGTGGGTTTGAGCGTGCATGTTCTTATGCACATGTGCTTGTACTTGAATGTGTGTGTGTGTGTGTGTGTGTGTGTGTGTGTTTGGTGTATGTGTATGTGTATGTGTATGTGTGTGTGTGTGTGTGTGTGTGTGTGTGTGTGTGTGTGTGTGTGTGTTTGTGTGTGTGTGTGTGTGTGTGTGTGTGTGTGTGTGTGTTTGGTGTATGTGTATGTGTGTGTGTGTGTGTGTGTAGATGTGTATACATGCATGTCAGTTGAGTGAGTGTGTGCGGTATGTGTGCATGGTTCTGTTTGTTCCTGTGTGTGTGTTTGTGTGTACTGTACGTATTGGAGATCCAATTAATTCCAAAGGTCACATAGAGCGTCTCAGACATGCACGACGCATCTCGCATTACAGGAGTAAATGAATCACATGGTTCTTTATCGCAAGGCTGCAGGTCTCTGGCGAGACTTCTACGAATCTCTTCAGCAGTCTTGGGTGACAAAACGAAGATCAGGTTCTGCTGGGTTTCATCAAAACAATTGCGTTCCACATTCAGAGAAAAAAAATGCTATATCAAAAACCACAGAGACTCTCTTTGAGAAGACCCTGTTCAGCTCGTCACAGTCTTAGCCTAATAGTGTCTATAACAGTAGACCAACAGCACATTCAGTACCATGTACTCAAACATCTGAGGTAAGAGAAAAATGTCTTGATTGTCTGATGCCTCAGAAAGGAAGTTTTTTTTTTAAGTGCTCATGTAGATATGCTTGGACATTCCCTTACTTCATCACAGTATCTCACTATGTGCCAACTCATCAAGACTTCACATTCAAAACCTGAAAATTCCCCAAAATACTGAGGCAGTTTCAGCCACATTATGTATGAGTTAAATATAGTATATCTTTGGATGAATGATTACAAACACAGATAGTCTTTGAAGAAAGAGAGAAGGAGAGAAAAATATGCTGATCCACCTCTACAGCTGAGGGGCATTCAGTCAATGCTGAATATTTCAGTAAGCGTTTTTCAGTTGAACTGAATGCGTTCACAGTGGCACCGATGCTGTGTTTAGGTAGTCCTTAATAAGGATTTAATCAATACCCATCCCTCAAGACATTGCCTTGTTCTCCTCCGGCCAAACATGCACACAGACACTCATATGTACACAGTCAAAGATAGACAGACAGGAAGACACACACACACACACACACACACACACACACACACACACACACACACACACACACACACACACACACACACAGAGAGAGAAAAATGCATACAGTAGATCCAAGTACTCAAACACTGCAAACAAACCCAACTCAAACAAAGCACTTACACATTGCCACAGTCACACACACACAGACAGATCAATATGTACACAAGTATACATTCACACAAGCAAACACACACAGTCTCAGGCATGGACACACGCACACACACACACACACACACACACACACACTCACACACACCCTTCAACTCTGTCTGCATCGATTCTACTTCCCTTGTGTCTTTGAGGTGCCTGATTAAAGTGACAAGGACATGTATGACATCTGAGAGTTGTTAGAGAACTTCCTGTGCCATAGCTCAACACTGGAGCTCCTTTGCAAGGGCAGCGATCCCTGCGACTTCCTCTGCCACCTGACCCACAGGAAATCGCTGCAGGACGGGGAGCTGACCAGGCTCTCGAAGGTCTCCGACTGGCTCTTCAGCAGCAGCTGCTGAGGGTTCTCCATGGGCTCCTGCAGCTCCGGTGGCGGAAACTGGAAGGGACACTGGGCGGCCGGGTTGCTCAGGAGGGCCTGTCCGAACAGACACGCGGTGCTCGGCTGGCCGGCACTCGGCTGGACAGTGATCGGCTGGCTGGGACTGGGCGACCCAGACTCAAGCTCGGGAACGGTCTCTACAACAATCTCGGGAGAGCATGGTTCTGGTGATTCGCTCGGGACCTTGACGTCTTGGACGTCCAGTACATCGGGCTCCTCCAAGTAGAGGCTGGCTACGTTAATGACCTCGCTGTCTGTGGAAGAGCCAAGTTCTGCCTCTTCAATCTCCTCGTCGAAGGACTCAGAGCTGTTTGAGTCTGGAGTGTCTGCCTCGACGGCGCACAAGACGGCATGATGAAGGGTGCCCATGTCGGTCAGACAGATGATGATTTCATCTTCAGGCACCGTTTCTGTGCTACTGGACACCGATACATTTAGGAGCTCTCCCTCAACCAGGTGAGCTTCTGGTAAGGAGACAGCCTCCGACTCAGGAGGACACCCTGTGATGGGACTCTCAGGCCTTGGCTCTGGGCTACGTTCTGGGATAGGTTCTGCGCTCGGTTCTGGGCTAGGCTCTAGACTAGGCTGTAGGCTAGGTTCTTGGCAAGGTTCTGGGCTAAGTTCTGGGCTAGGCTCTGGGCTCGGCCCTAGGCTCGGCTCTGGGTTAGGTTCTGGACTCCAAGCTGGGGCTGCAGTGTCGGACGCAGACAGCTTCTCTAGGCATGAGAAGGAGTCGAAGGACTCTGGATCTGGAGGACTCAGGCTGTCCATGTCCAGGTCAGGCATGGCCAAGAGTTCAGGGTCCATGGTTACTGGTGGAGGAGGCTCAGGGAAGCTCAGGTCTAACTGTAGGAGCTCTGGCGAACTGGCTAGACTGGTCTCAGTATATTGTGGATGGTCTTGGTTTGATGCTGCTACGTCCAGAAGCTCAGGACTGGGCAGAGACTGGACATCTGAGTCAAGGTATTCTAGAAGTGGCTGTGTTGGGAAGGTGGGTTCTATGTGCAGAGGTGTTGGGGACTCTACATGTTCTGGAGATGGGCTTACAGGCTCAGAGTACCCAGGCTCTGGAGAAGAGCCCAAGCCCTCTGGATACCATAATTCTCTAGATAGGGGGCTGAGGAGGGCAACGTCAGATTCGATAGGGAACGGTGGGTCTACAACATTTCGCATTGCTGAAGATTCCGTGTAATTCCGCGATTCTAACGTAAAGTCCACACACTCTGCCATTAGGTCGATTGACTCTGGACTTGAAAGGGCACTTTCAGGAACGGACACGTCTGCTACCGTGTGGCTTCCATAGCCTGACCTGGGCAGCTGTAGAATGTTGGCTTTGAGAGGCTCTGGAGTCGGAGACTTCATGACGCTCAAGTCCACCGGCGAGGGGCAGTTGACGGCCGCGTCCGCCGTGTTCTGCCTGACCAGGCCCTTGCTGTTGGCCTGGGTGCTGACGGACACGTGGCCCGCGGTGGTGGAGCCGGCGCCGGCGGAGGCGGGGGCCTGCGGGACGTTGGGGGACCAGGTGTTGTAGCGCTGCGTGAAGGTGGAGAAGTGGCTGTTGAAGGCGCGCAGCTCGGTGCAGATGTCCCGCCGCAGCTCGGCCAGCTCCTGCCGCATGGCCGACACGTCCTCCCGCCACTGCTGGCTCAGGGCCAGGGCCAGGTCGGCCGTCTCCTGGACGGTGGCCTGCACGGCCGGCGGGATGGCGGCGAGCCCGATGCCCATGCCGAGGCCGGCGCCGGCCGAGGACGCGGCGGAGGGCAACGTGCTGGCCGTGGAGGCAGCCGCCCGGGCGGCCCTCTGGCTGTGGAACCTGTCCGACCTCCTGGGACGGCCGGCGTCCTCGCGGGGCAGGTAGGCTATTTCTGCCTCGTCGTCTGGCAAATTGTCCTCATTAAGCAAACTAGTGCCTTCCAGCAAATCATGGCCCTCTGGAAGACAAATATAAACACACGAGCGTATAGGCACCCACAGGTGGGGACAGCTGGAGAGCTTGCAGTCGCACAGGCGGCATTTACGCGTGAGCCAAACGTATGTGAGTCAAAGCAAGACCTGAGGTCTCTTTTGTATATATCCAACCATGGTCATTACTATAACAACCTGTTTTCCCTTGTTTAACGGCACACACGTTGTGTGTGCTACAGTTACCTACAATGTGATTTAGCCATACAGAGATCCCTATTTCAAATGAGGAAAACAAAATATTATTCAAATTTTATCACAGCCCGGAGCTGGTCTCACTGCTCATTTTGACTCACATAAGCTTGTTTAGTTTCTTTTTGTCTTTTTTTTTTTTTAAGAAAAGGGACAACACTGCCTTCTCACTGAAATATGTGCTTGCATAGACATCCCTCATCATTAAAGGCACAACGCAGACGTCTGCCTGCACAATTTTCTCAATAAGCGTCAGTGAAAGTAATGGAGACAAACCTGTGGTATAATCAAATCCAAACGGGATTGAATCAATTCTCTGTGATGATGGAGGTCTGTACTTTTGGTGCATCAGAGAGAAGCGAATGCAAAAATGAAAGCTTCAAAACCTCTGGCACCCTGTGGTCTCCAAGGAAAGCAGGTATGAACCCTATTGAAAATGCTAGGTCCAGTACGACCTGTCCACCTGAAGTCAAAACCAACAGTTTGCCATCTTGCTTATACTCCTTTACTTGTTCAGTGGTTGATTGCCTCCATGGAAACTTAGAAAAAGTGAGTTGCTTGGATGTCCTGAACTGCTAGAGCAGTTAAATTGATCAATTCCATATATTCATAATTGAATAATTTATCGCATGTTAAAATACAAAAGTTTCAGTTGTCAACCATGTGACAGAGGATAGTTTAGGATCACCTCACTTTTCAATTCTGACATTCTCATTGCAAGGGTTCACATCCCCTACTCAGTCGTCAGTTAAAGCTCACTCCTAAAAGAAACAACATGAACTCTTTTCATTGAGAAGGCAGTGAAAATATCAATCGACTGGAACAGCAAATGTTCAAGCTACCTGCCCAAGCTCTCCAGAGTGTGTCCCCACCCAAGCGCTCCAAAGCCCCTACATGGACACTTTCCTGAGTGCAGTCCGAGAGCGTTAAGCCACTGGTCTGTAAAGTCACAGGACGGAAGTGGAGCCGAGCGGACTGCATTATTGTGGACTCCGCGGGAGAGGCTGGGCTCAGACAGGCCTGTCTCATTCTGCAGAGTGTGTGTATTGGGGTGGGGTGGGGTGGGGTGGGGTGGGGTGGGGGGACCAAATAACTCGCCAATGCCCTGAATGACCCCCACCATGCGGTTCCCCTCTGCTGGGAAGGTGTTTGGACTGGAGGACAAATACGGAGCTGTCTCCCCCCCTCCCCCCCCAAGACACACACACACACACACACACACTCACAAACACACACACACACACACACACACACACACACACACACACACACACACACACACACCTCATCCCTCCCCATCACAACACAGACCACTGTCCCCTTTCCCTGTCTCATCTGAGGCACAAAATCCAATCCACTCTCACACTCTGTGCACACATACTCACAAAAATGTTCACACAAACAAACACACACAAACATGTACACACATACACACACATACATACAGTATAGACACACACACACACACACACACACACACACACCGGAGGAGAAAGAATATGACAATCCCTTGAGCTGTGGAGTGTAGGTATCAGTTCCACAAGTGGGTGAGCCTAATTCAATAGGGTTCATAGCCTAGGTCCTTAAGGAACACGGATACCAAAGGGTGAACAAAATAAAGGCAGAGCATTGTTATCTTCTCAAAGCAACTCGCATGCATGTCATGCAAAATACGCACACAAACACACACACACCCACACACAAACGCACACACACACACCCACACAAACACACACACACACAAAGCAGCCAAGATGTGGAGAGAGCCGGATGTTGATACGACAAGGTTGATGCAAACAGCTCTGACCAACTGGTCAGCAATTTGTGAATTAGGTAGTCACCAACACCAACTTAACATAACTTTGCAGCAGAAAAGTGACTGATAGCCACTAGAGTAACACTCTAACTGAAGCATCATTTCAAGTATACTTAGCAGATGGGTTATTCAAGCTCGATCAAAGGTCTATAAATATTTGATATTTGAGTTTCAACATCATTCTATCATGAATTAGGAGACCTTCAAAAGGCTTCATATGCTGCACTGTTGATCGCTGTTGATTTTAAACGACCACAAGGACTGGTGAAGTTTGAGTGGAGTGAGCAAAGGCCCCTCACTACCTGCTATATTAAAGAGCCCCTAATCTAGGGCCAAAACGTGTATGTCGAGTAGTTCTTTTAAGCAAATGGATCTGGAGACACTCCAAAATACTCACCCAAACCCTTCATGCACATGCACGGAGCTAAATCACGGTAAGACTGCTGTTTGGGAGTCGGCGTAGCGGGGCGAAGGCGGAGTGACCGGGCTTACCTGTCGTGGACCGGATGGTGGACGTGACGGTGGAGGAGGTCATGGAGGGCAAGCACTCATCGTCCTGGGAGTAGCCGGCCTGGATGGCCCGCAGGTAGCTGTGGCTCCGCGTGCGGAAGCAGCCCGGCAGGTCCAGCGCCTCCATGGCCTGGGACTCCACTTCGCTGAAGACCGACTCACACACGGACTCAAACTGACCGTTGATCTCCGTCTCGCTCACCTAGACGAGAGGGCACAAAAGCAGGAGGATAGTTGTTAGCTCTCTAATGCAAACTGAATTCTGATTTTAGAGTTTAATTATTCTATACGTTTTGGGAGTTATCGCAAAAACCAAGGGTGCTGTCTTGAAACTATTCTGCCAAACTCATTGCAACTGATTTGTATTTCACTGTGTCTCTGTAGGGAGAATGAATTCGCATGACTCTGCTATAGAAGACAATCTGACGGCCATCATTTGAAGTGGTTCATTCTACTCTTTAATAGCTGAGAAAGCGCCGGCCTGGCTCTTGCCTTGAGACATTATAGGGCCATCTAAAAATGCCGAGATATACATCTTCTGATGGAGCGATATCAGTTTAGAGCTGTTGAATCTGATCAATGGGTATCTTCGAATCTGGAATTTCCCATTTGGCAATCTAGAATATCACAGATTGCCATCTTGTTCTGCTGAAAAGGTTATTATCTGGTAACGACCTCAGAGTTGGCATGGGCAGGCACAGACACAACGAGTGGCAGGGAATTGAAGTGATCTTTAAGACTTGTGTTGGATCAATACAACAATCCTTTCAAATAGATATTCAGCTCTTACACAAAGATGAACGAGATAAGGGTAACGTTGGAAGCAGAGCTTTTTGCTCAGCAATATAAACAAATACAATAAAACTGTAATATAACATCTATCAAGACCAACATTAGTCCATAATAGGGGAAAGTCTCAAATACATTGTGACTATTAGAGCCTTAGCCAATTGAAATCCTTTAACTGAGTCTAAAATGCTTTCTTCAGTAACTTATTTCAATGGTTATCCCATGCTCATATATTTTTGGATGAGAATGAAATGTCTCTTACCGCAGTACTAACTTTTATTCACACTGAGGTCTGTGATAATCAAATCCTTCATTAAATTAAATAAAAGGGGAGTACTGCAGTGGGTCAGTCAACTGTGAAAACGAGTGATTACAAAACCATTAGCCAAAACCATTCAAAGTTTTCACAGAATAAGAAACACCAAGAACATTTTGAAAAAAACAGCTATGTTGTGTGCACTACAATATATAAAAACATGGTTGGCGAAGCAGAGTCAGATGGAAAGAAAATGTAAATAAAAGATTAAATAATAAAGATAAAATAAATGCAAAAATATGCCTATGCCTTCATTACCCTGTCTGTAAATCTACTTCAATAATAATGTAGTTGCAGCAACAAAAATCCTCGACCCCTGAGCAGATCTATGGTTAGCGTGAAACGAGACATTGTTTAAATATTCATCAACGTTTGTATTCATCTGTACAAAGAGAACACTTCAAATCACTTAGATGGGCGGGCGGAAATTAAACCCCCTTGCAAACACCTCACCTCACAATAAAATCAAACAGCAAAAGCTTGGGCTGAACAAACACGCCTCATGCTTCATTAATGTAAGCGGAGGAGGAGAAGGAGGAGGACAGATTTGGAGAGATCTCCGCTCAGTCCTGATGCAGAGAACGGATGCGGCTCTTGGGCTCTGGGGAGGATTTGGGCCACTTCAGAGGACCCAGACGGTGAGGGATGACCGGGGGGGCTCAGGCCCCACACTCCCCCCACCCACCCCGCAGCTTTGCGGACCCACCTGGCTGACACAGCTGGCCTGGCTGAGGGTGCTGACGGCTCGCATGTAGCTCTGGTTCCTGGAACGGAACTTGGGGGAGTTATAGTTGGCGGAGGGATCCAGGGTGATGCTGGGATGGATGTCTCTCGTGGCTTGCAAATGGTAGCTTTGACTGGAGAGGGAAAGGGGACAAAACAGAGAGAGGGAGAGAGAGAGAGAGAGAGAGAGAGAGAGAGAGGACAACGGGAAGAAAGGGAAAGACACAAACAAAAAGACACAGACAGTCAGACAGACACAGACACACAGACACACATAAAGAACACAAAGAACCAGTTGCCAGTTATAGCACAGTTTCAAAGGCATGGTGGATGTAAAAAACATTTCTACCTGACATCAATCTCCAGGATGCATAAAAGCCCATCAGACATCTCCAAAGAAATGCACACACCAGTGAAGAAACATGATTCTCAAAACAACAACAACAACAACAACAACCACAACAACAACCACCAGGGAGAGACCATTTGCCATAGAACTGCATGTTTCAGCAGGACCTGCATACCAGAATGAGACATCTTATGACACTGTCAGACACAAAGACAGGGGGTTTTGGTAACAAAGTCATTGACGTGCTGAGCGGTGTCCTCAAAATGGCAGTTCGATTGGCCTTTGTGCTGAAGCAACCAATCGATGGAGGGAAATGAGGGGAAATGCAAATCAGGGGCTAGTTAGCAAGCCAGCACTTCTACAGAGGCGCCGAGGTGTAAAGTGGCTCGATATGTCTGAAAACTCCAGGAAGACAAGCCTCCTCTCTCGGTACAAGAGGTTAACGGCAGGCAGCATAAAAAGAACTGCAAAAAGAAGCGATAGCACAATGTGTGGAAGGCTGAAGGGAATCTTGCACCAATAAAGCAGTTCATTTGAAGGGGGGGTGGTGACAGATGAAGGATCTAGTAGGGATAGCAGAAGTGTCTTTTTAACATTACTTGAGTGTAAAAAAAAAAGTCAAACTCTAAATTCCACGAATGCAAGGCGGACAGGAGGAGCCGACATTCAGTGTCATTAAAAGTGTTGAACTTGTGCCCACACAGCAGTATAGGCCGATGGTGGACCTCATCTGAGTCTCTTTTTTTGGGACGCCTTTCAAAGGTTCCTCAGTATGTACCGTAAGCATTTTACTCAAAGTATGCTCTACTGCTGACTTCTATATGTATGTACAGTTACCCTTAATCTCTAGAGAGGAAGGGAGAGAAAGGAAAATCTGTTTCAGCAAAGATACAGTTGGCCCTTTTCTCCCCCATGTCCTTCAACTCAAAGTTGGGATTCGTTCTGGCAAGAGTGTCCTTCCAGGAGGGACAGTGCCCCCTCCCATCCCTGGTCTTGTTTTGCTCCGTGTTTTGATTTTAAGAGTGCCTCGGTTCTTGGGAAACACTTGGAATGTGAATTCTGAAGCGGACTTCGCCCCCTCTTGACCTTTCATTGACCGGCGCGAGGGTTTGGTGCGCGAGCCGTCTGTATTGAGCGTGTCAGCACTGGGTCTCTGCCAACTGGATCTCAACCCTGACAACTACTGTGTGTGTGTGTGTGTGTGTGTGTGTGTGTGTGTGTGTGTGTGGGGCAGGGGGGTTGGAGTGGTGGTGGCACTGTGTGCTGCACTGTATGTATTCACCTTAGATCTGCAGCGAAATTGGTGATGTAGTTTAACACGTCGCTGTTCATTTTATCCAAACGATACGAGCTGTAGGCAGAGAGAAGAGACGAGTTGTTACTGGACACACAAAGAAAAATCAAAAATGCTGACGGGATGACGGTGAGAGATGTCCGGTTTCGGAGTGAGGTTTTTCTTTTCTGAATGTTTACATGTTTGACGTTGGGGAGAGGGGACAAAAATGTTTGCTTTTGGACGCTGTGGAGCAGCAAACATCGCTGATCTTCGACGGTGATTCACAATGTGATGTCAACTGCCACATGTGGAGAGTGAGGTGTAGGTGTGGACTGATGTATGGGAATGGTGAACATCAAGAACCAAGATCAGAGGCACTCACAAATACACACTCAACAGTCATAACGCAGACATCGCTTTTGACACTAACAGGTGTCTCAATTTTTTGCTTCTCAAAAATGCCTCAGAACATACAAAGATGATATACTTCTGAAGGCCCAGGGGAAAAAACTAGAATTAAAAATGACCTAAACATTGGTATGTTGAGTAACGTTTGGTACGCCTTCAGAATAATACCACTATTACAGGTTAAGAAGCATTTTTATTTTTGATGACAAGACAAAAACTACAAACTGTATCTTTTATATGAATTGTGAGGAATAACTTCTGGTTTACATTTTGAGGTCTCAAGATATTCCATGGGATTGTGGATATTAATACCAGTACCACCACTAATATTGATAATAATAATAATAATAAACTTAATTAATATAGCATGTTTGAAAATACATTTGCAAAGCGCTGTACAGTGAATAAATAACATATAAGCAGTTTCTGACAGCTCACTAAAAAACTATTTCCTCAACATGTATATTATATACACTCTGTACACTGTACACAGTTACACGTATATATTATATACATGTAAAGACCTAACAGGACATTACATACAATCTGTTCATGTGAAAATCCTTTATATTAACTTTTTTTTGTAAAAAAAATGTAGTCTCTGACCTGTCCTGGACTGATATGAATGCCCTCATCTCTGGCAAAATGTGTTTAATCTGCTCTGTTAGTGCTAGCTTTTGTTCTCTGATGAATCTGTAGAGGGTTCTTTCACCAGCACAAGGCCCTTTATCAAGTCAGCACCAGCTCATTTGCCTACCGTGTCCCCTACTACTGCTAATGTACCCCTATTGTTGCCCAATGTTCCACCAGATAGAGATGGAAGACTCTGATACTTCTTAATTTCCCCCTTTCATGTTCACAGGGCCCTGAATGTGCTTTTTTCAGACACATGACAGAGCTATACAGAGAGACAAAAGTCATTGTGCCGACCGACATCCAGAAGAACAGCAGTCCGAGGTTACATTCACCCCATCACAAAGGCAAGGGGCTGCAGTGGAGCTCGGAAATGGCCGCTGCACTGAGAATGTGAAAGTGAACGCATACGGACATTACATGAGAACTCCAGGAGACTAAGTCGAGTCTGGCATTTTTACATGGTGATAACATCTATGGGTGTCACTTGAGTTTGTTGCAGCAAGTATTTCAAATTGACAGCTTAATGCACTGGAAGAAGGAACTCTGAACTAAGAGGTATGGAAACACATGTACTGTCACATGGATATGCGTACCGCTGAGAAGACAAAAAAATGGTCAGGACGCAGACGACGTGGCCGAAAGGCAGGGGAAGTGCACTTGTGCTGCATGTGTTTTGTCAAACCACCACGGGATAATGGACTGTGAAGTTCTGCTCCGTCCAGCAGAAGGGCAGGACAGGAAACAGCCAGCGAACAAGGATCCCGGGAAGGCTTTCAAAGTCACTTAGTCTTATTACGCCCAGGGCCATCATCAGCATGTCAGGGCTGCAGCGGTCAGCACTGGGGGCTACGGTGGAGGACCAGGAACACAGTCCAGTCGCGACGCCAGAGAGCCGCTGACGGGCACAGTTCTAGCATGGCCCTGACATGTTTACATGCTCTTGTTTACCAGGCTTGTTTTCATCCAAACACACTTACAAACATATTTTCCCATCCATGAGGAATGAAACTCAGTATCATGGTTTTGTGAGCACATCACTCTTCCACTTGAGCCAAAAGGACCATCCATTTGTAACAAAAAGTGACAAAAATAGGTAGAGTATTTTGTGTGTACAAAATCCTCCTAAATGGCCTATGTCCAAGAGCTATGATGACCTCTTGAGAAATAATGGACATCCTCCTGCAAATAAAACTGATTAGATCCATTTCAGTAATAGTCAAGTGTACACACTGACCAAGGCAGCCAGGCTGAAACATTTGTTACCCCTGCTGCTATGAAGTGAAAATCAAAAAGCAACGTTTTTGGAGGGCGACCATTTTCTCTGAGTGTCTGAACAGTTACAGCATGATGAGCAGAGAGGATGTGTAAGATCACACATGCTTTGTAAAACTGTCCCCCTCCATATGGAGCAATAATCACAAAAACTAAAAACTGCATGGCCTCTGGGGTACTGTATTCACAGCAATGCATCACTGCCCCCCAAATGTATTTTTGACCTTGGATCTGAGTAACAAGCATACACAAAGCATGTGATTACAGTGAATAATTGCCTTGTGTCACATTAGCAATTAATGAGCGCTTCATGCAAGCTAATTTTGATTAATTAAGACAGCTCCATGTGCGAATAATCACAGATTACAAATCAAGCTATTTTTAAATCCGCCCAAAATAACTTAGATTGATTAAATTGCTTTTTGGAGACCCTGCCATATTTATTATAAAAAAAGACAGCCATCATTATAGGAGAAGGGAGAGGGAGAGTGTGTGTGAGAGATGAGAGAGAGATTGAAAGAGCATACTGCCATTCAATTATAAGTAATTTATTATGCCGCTAGATTATTTAGCCACGTGCTCCTCCTGACGAGTCTTAGTAAATACCTCCATTAAACAAATCTGGCAAGTCCTCTTTATCGCCTCCGATAATCCAATCCTAACGCCGTTCATCAGCCCGGAGCACAGGGCACGCGCGCAGGACCCGCGGCACCTCCGGAGAACACCAAACGCGCTTATTCATTGAAACGATTACTGATGTCAATCTTGTCTCTGAGGAGAGATGTTTAGGGGGTAGAGTGAGCGAGCGGGGGGGCGTGGGGGGAGGGGTCCGTGGCAGCATGTGATGTGTTCTTTATTGGTGCGAACAGTGAGCGACCCTGTCAAGCCGCGCGGCGGGTGACAGCCCCACACTGAAGGTTATTTCCACCTTAACACCATTAGCTCCCAA
This sequence comes from Sardina pilchardus, assembly GCF_963854185.1. NCBI lineage: Eukaryota > Metazoa > Chordata > Actinopteri > Clupeiformes > Clupeidae > Sardina > Sardina pilchardus. Next base: position 14,186,751 of record NC_085013.1, on the reverse strand, counting down.
AACCTGAGCTGTCAAATTCACACTCGTCGAGCTCTCCCCCCGGGGCGCTCTGAAATCGAGAGGGAAGGTGTAAAGAAAAAAAAAAAAAAAAAACAGGAGTGAGTGAAAAGAAAGAAAGCAACAGATGGCGGACAACACACACACTAGTCATCTTTCAAGCTTCGGGCCAATCTAACCTAAACAAGCTCGGAGCTGTGCGACGCGGTGCCAGGCTCAATGTCAGGCGTCAGTCAGCTGTGATGTGTAATATGGAGGCCGGGCCTCGACTTCACGGTGGATGAACACGTCGACTTATTGCTGTCGACATGTCTCCATTGATGTGGCCTCATACGTGCGTGAGCGAAATGTCGAGCAGGGCCACTTTCTCTCCAGGGAATTTCTTTTCTTTTTTTTGTTTAAACTCCCCCTTTTTTTCGCTGTCCACCTCTCCTGCTGACCCGGAACAATATAATATCAAACGGACACTCGTCAGGAATCCGCTGTGTACATTGACTCGATGCGTAATGGCAGAGCACTTACTCTCCCACAGTGTTGGAGGAGCAGCGTTATATCTACTGCGTGATCAACAGCATGACTAAGCCGAGAGCATCGATTATGCAGTTATGAGCGACTCAGGGCCGCGTCTGTGGGAAACCCAGCGAGGAGAGAATCGGAGGGCGTGAGCGGCGCCACGGTGGGAATCCTTCCTCTGCGGCACAAAAGGATCGCAGAGGAGCAGGAATATCGAAGCGCTTCGTTTGGGATCCCGTCAATGAGCCCGGACCCAAGGCCGAGGGTAAGAGCGCAAGAATCCATACTGGTCAATATCCAGTCCTTCAGTAAAGACATCTCTTGCTTGGCGTCCATGCTGTGAGGCCATTTCTTTCAAAGATCAATAGCTACACTGTCCTCAACAGAGATATATTCATTTCTGAGAGCAAGTCCACTAAAGTATGTGGAGAAAGTCAGCTGTGGGTGACAGAAGTCCAATCTGCCTGCTGTCTTGACATCATACAGCAACCAGCCGGCAGATGCCCAACAGATGTCCACAGAGTGTCAGCCCATTCAGATGGCCAGATGTGTTTATTTTCAGCACAGCATTCTAAGGCTGTCCTCCAATTCCGTTGTTGAAACACCCACTGAATGTAGAACTATTAGAAATTCTGCATCAACAGCAAAATATTTATTCACGCGGCAGCGATGATCCAAATTATTCAGGAAGATTAATGTTTTCCTAGCGTGATGAAACACTGTGAGTTCAGCGAGGGGAGACTAAATTAGTTTTGATCGGATCGCAGACGCCAGAAAATGACAAAATCCCTCGATTTTCCTATGAAGCAATTAATGAAATCCTCCCAATTCGTTCACAGTCATACCTATTTGCAGCCACATCAATTCCTCCTAACAATGCCATCAGGTGGAATAAGCTTCTCCATGTAAACTATAGGTAAACGAACAGCAGGTAGCATCATAATATTGCCGCCGGTGTCCTGTGGCGCAGGATGTGTCCTGTGTGATTTGAGCCAATTATCATTTTGCAGCCACGCTCTCATATCCAGAGATTTAATTCCAACACTCTCTACAGTCTCCAGACTTGCTCTCAGTCTTCTCCGTCTGCTCTGCTGAGATTCCGCCTTCAATATTAGCTCCGAAATGTGAGCTAATCAAATCAGAGGAGAGCATTTAAATCAGCCTCCTACTTGCTCCAAGGCTTTTTTTTACTCATCGTTTTTTTTTTCACTTCCCTGTACGACACAAGCATAAGTTGAGCGCCCCCAGAAATGTCGCCGTGCATAAATGAAATGTACAGAGCTTGGCGAACACATAAAAACAGCTGTTTTCACACCTCTACAAAACAGCACCGTTATTAAAAAGAAATAATGAAAAAAAAAGAATTCTTGATGCAAAAACAAGTCATTTCATTGCTTGAAATGCTGGATGTCAGAGAGGGTCAATCTCGACAGCAGTGTGAGCAGGCTGCAGGCTGGCTCTGTGGCCCTCTGAGCGCTGGCCCTGCGTCTGCAGACTCTGCACTGGCCCTTACGCCGCCCGTCTGGGCCGGGCCCACTGGTGAACCCAGTGACTCCTAACGAGCCTGGCTCTCTCCCCGCAGCAGAACCAGCGGGAGCCCCGACTCAGCCACACACAGCCCGGCCAGCAGGGCAGCATCCAGGCAGCAGCTCAGGCTCCGCCAGCATCGGAGCAGGTGAACTGGGGCACAGCACGATGGAGGACTAGTTGTGTGGCTCATACCACCTCCTCCGTAAGGTAAGCTATTGAAGGTCTGTTAGTACTTACGGAAATAAAATGGTTCATGGTGCCATCTGGAGTGAGGTAGGACACCAAAACATTGGCTCAGAAATGGTGGCACACAGGATTTGACTTTCCTCCCTCCCATCTCACTATTTTAATATCCCAGTACTGTTAGACCTATAAGGAGGGACAAGCAGATTGTGAGGATGAAACTTTAATTAAAGATAATATTATCTGCCTCATAAAACGTAGGGCTAGGTAGGCTTGACTAATACTATTAATATTACACTTCACTGTCTACCTGAATATGCAGAGTCACAGTGTAATAAAAAGCCTGAGGTAAAACTATGGGAGTGCTTCCTGCGCGGGGAGACCGCAGCTCAATCCCCACACGCTGAATGGATTTGACATGGCCGAGCCAGAGCTGTTCCAAATGAAAATGGAGTTTTAAGAGTCTGCAGTTTTAGCAGTTAAGCAACTATTGATAATGAAATCAAAGTGCATCTGCAATCTATTGCATGGCTGACACAGCATACTTAATGGTGTGTCAGAAACAGAAGACTGTAACACTGTTTCTTCAGTTCAGACGACCCCTGTGATGTCAGTGATAAGGGATACGACTGATAACATTTGATGATGAGATCGTTTGACTCAGACAAATTCAGCCATGTAACTTGAAAGTGCTTCATTAAACCCACACATAACAAAATTTTGTCAAAAAAAATAGCGTGAAGATTCATGTGAGAAGTATCACTTTGGAAAGGAACAGACACACAGCGGCAATTAGGAAGAAGGTGAAAGACGTGGGCCGAATATCTTTTAATTAAACATCAAATAGAGCAAATCCCTGATGACTAGAGCTGGTGCAGAGTAAATGTTTTTTTGTAGATATGGAGTCTTAAAAAAAAAATAGCTGGCACAGACAGAAGTTCTGCATTTTTCAAAGGAACATGACAACAATATTAGAGTTGGAGCTAGTGTCTACTGTTGCCCGGCAACAGGGGCTATGAAATGGAAATGACAATCGCTAATGTAGGGGACATGAGGTCAGGAAGAGAAAGAGTGGATCACAAAGTAAAGATAGTAGACACCTCTGCCCACACAAAAGCAATTATAGGACCACTCTTTGAATACCTAAGTGCAAAAGGTCACAGGATACAGATATTAGGCCCCTTTCATTTCCTGTCTGGCACCCATTCATTCATCAACTTTTGTCCAAATAACTTGTTTAATAACCAAGGATTCAGTCATAAAAAGACGTCTGAAGGGCCAGGATACAAAACATGTCCCTTACACTGACATTTATAGGAGACTGGTCACTGGCCTCTCAATGGGAGGAGAACGGAGCGGCCATGTTCAACCTTAGATAAACAGTGTTGTGATAATGAGCATTGGGGCGAGTTGGGGGGGGGGGGGGGTTGTCGGGAAAAAAACAACACAGGCGTTGTCGTCGTGCTTTCATTATCATTGTCGTGTGATTGAATTTCTTTCTATCGCCGGAGTAGGCCTAATTCATTTTAATCTTCGCCTCGTGCGTTTGTCCTGATGTCACGCTATTACCGTCGCAGGGGTAATGGAGCTGTTTGCTATTCCGCCGGCATGACGTCCCAGTTGTTGCTCTCTCAAGACACTTATGATCCCAAAGACGATGATACTACTACTCCATCGACGCCTGATTTAGACGTTGGATTTCAGTGAATAAATAATCTGCTTTCCATCAATAAATACATGTGGCAGAGAAAGTCCTGTCTGACCTTCCTATCATAATTAATGTTCCCTACAGTGTAGGCAGACCTGCATAATGCGAACGCTGCATTGAGAATATATAAGCAGGAAATGGGAGGTCTGTGGCAAACCAAATGCACTCACAGAGCTGTATGACATGTCTCAACCATATTACGCCACTAATGGATTTATAATCTCATAACATTATACCATTATCCAAAGGTAAGTATATACATTTCCACTGGAGGGGGGAAATACAATTGAGTTTACAGGGAGCTTCCGGAATCTTTTCCGATTCCAGTATGAATATGTTATATGCTCCAGATATGTCAGAATCTTCCTTGACATTGTTAGAGGGCACATGAAACAGTGTTTGGGAACGAGAGATCACATCTACAGAGATCATGCAAACACTTTTTTTTATGTGATACGTTTTGTTTCACTCCTGTGCCCCAGTGAGAGTTTCTCAGCAGGCCATCTCTATGCCATCAGTAATCTTTCAACGGGCACACAGGTTTTTCCCAGCGCCAGAAACCGAATGCCTTCCGCTGTAAAAACATCTCCCTCATTTCGACTAGACCTCAGGCTGAGGCTGTCCAATTTCTCCCCCCTCCCAATTTTTCACTCCCCAGCGCATCGCTCTCACCTTTGCACCCTTAGATAACTGTCTGGCTCTCTCCGAACAGCCTGTCTATACTGGAACAGCTCTCGCTTATAGAAGGAACGTATTTGTTGGTTTATATGGGTACATGATCCTGTTAAAATTAGTGTAAGGATAGAGGATGTCGTGAAGAAAGTGTATTTTAAAAGCTAAATGTGTTGAAGGCTCCCTGAGAGGTGATGTGGAGAAACTGGAGGACTTGTAGACACACAAGCTTCAGAAGGGAACGCTTTAGCATCAGCGCTTGTGTCCAGCCATGCCAGCTGCCTGTGGTAAGACGGCTTTTCCCACTAGAGAAATATCCCAAACGCTAGTCATAAAAGATGGTGTTTCTGACCAGCATTCAGAGTGGATCAGGCAGCGACCCCCCAAATACCCCTGCCCTGCTGCTGTCTTGCATTTCCTGGGGTGGAGTCGTGCATTGGGAGGACATTATGCATGGCTTCAGCATGACTGGTGCATAATACACTAATGTGTAAGTTGTGGTCATCACTCCCCCACCAAACCACACCACCGGGGGACAGGAGACACGTTCACACGATGAGCAGAGTGGTCAAGAATGGGGAAAAAGGCCAACGAGTGGTGACGGGCTAGCGGCGGACCAGACTGGACGTACCTCTGGGAGTCCGAGAGCTGCCTCTGCAGGACGGACTTGACCAGGGCGTCGGAGCGGGCGCTCTTCTGCGGCGAGTCCTTGGGGCTGGAGTCCGACTCGCCGCTCTCCTCGTCGCCCATGGCCTTCACGTAGCTGCTGCTGCGCATCCGCCGGCACGGGATCTCGTCGTCCTTGCCGCCGGGGTAACCGCTCCACTCGTCCTGAGGCACCTGTGGCGACGGGGAACACACACATCATCTCAGTCACAGCAACAGGAGGAGATGTTCTAACGATGTTCTAAATTGAACTACCACTGTCACTCATATCCTGAAAAGAAAATACACACTTAAGCACCCAAATACACTCTTTTTAAAAATGTTTTTTTACATTTGCTGTAAGATTTCTTGATATTTTGCTGATCTACATCCTTGTCACAGAAACATCTTTTTAGAATAGAACTACCATCTATGTCAGTAATAATTCTAAGAGGTAACATGCACTTTGTACTTCTCTTCATGTGGAGTCGACGACTTGGCTCAATGATACGCATCTGCTGTGAGGCTGAAACTAGCTGACAGCGAATGCTCATACGACTTTAACGAAGTCATTTTATGCCTTCAAACATCACCAGTAACGACATGGTCACTCATAAAAACCACTTGCATTTTATTACCACTCACTCTCCTCTCAGTCTGACCACCACGCAAAACTGCTCCACTTCACTTTCATTCTCAGAAGGCCCATTGGAGTTAGAGTGTCCCACACGGTTCCACATGGTGCCGTATAGAACTCAGATGAGCGGCGCCATTCAGTGGGTGGTGCCACACAGAGTGTTCCGTTCACACGCCACGAGAAAGACATGCCTCTGTGTGGGATGAAAGAACAGTAGCTCCTCAGTTACCACTCGCCTGATGTCGAGCTGTCTTTGAAGCGCGCATGAGCGTGCCATTGATCATTCACCTACCAATCTAGAATTCAGCACATGACTTTTTTTTCTCATGGTAAGGCTTCTGTAAATCCTCCTCATATCAAAGGTTCTGCCTAAGAGTATACTTCGAAAACTTTTCTGTGGTAACCCCACAGATTGGATGAGGCTCTCTGAGAGAGCCAGCGCTACCCCTCAGGAAGTTTTGTATGTGGAGAGATGCTCCATGCAGGACCCTTCACCTTTATGAAAAAGCTTATGGAAAAACACTTAAGGGGTTTAGATTGAAGTGTCACACTGTCACACCACCACAGACAAAAATGTGACACGTGAAAATGGACCGTCGGCGACCTCTCTGCTGGCAAATTGGTGTGTGCGGGAGCGACACCCTCCCGGGTCACGGGGAGGTAAATTGTCTCAGCGCTCAGAGGACAGAGAGCATCGGGTCCCACTTGGGCGTCGCGCCGCTCGCTGACTGACTCCCGTACAAAGCGACGCGCCAGTTTTTGGCATGGCACAAGCACATCTTCACTTGACGCGAACAACAGAATTCAATTACGGTGGCTACAGCAGGGACTGGGTCGGTCTCGGAGCGAGCTTTTAGAGCACAGACACAAACACACACACACACACACACACACGCACACACACACACACACACAGAGACACACACACACACACAGACACACACACACACACACACATACACACACACACAGAAGCACCAGACTGTAGCTGAAATGCCAACCCACATAACATGCCAGACCCTAGGGTTCCAATTTGCCCTCAGGCACACTAAACACTACCCTGCTGAAAAAACCAGCAAGAAACCAGCTTAGGCTGGTAGCTGGTTTTAGCTGGTTTTAGCTGGTCTTTGCCCAAAACACAGTTATTATTGCTGGTCTTTGCTGGTGTAGCTGGTTAGGCCACCAGCTAGACATGCTGGCGTGACCATCTGAGGAAGCTGGTCGTGCTGGTGTGACCAGCCTGTCGTTTGGGATACAGCTGGTTTAAGATGGTCATGCTGGTGACCAGCCTGTCCAGCTTGACAAAGATGGTCAAGCTGGTTTTCTAGAATAACCAACATAAGCTGGCGTGGCCAGTAAAAACCAGCAATGTAGACCAGCAACACCAACTAAAATGACCAGCTTAAAGCAATAGTTCGGAATTTTGGACATAGGACCTCATTTCCAACTCAGTCTGGGTGATATAGGTCGGTGAAGAACATTTTCGGTGAATTTCTGCCCTTCCTATGAGTTGCAGCGTTCATCTCGTGCTAATCTGGTGCCAAGATAACGCAAGTCAACGGTAACATCCAGCCTGCCACTGAAAACACTCCACAGAACACCCGAAACAAATACATTTTAACGTCAGACTATCGGTGCACATGCCTAGTGTTGATAGAACCATGTTAGAAATAAAACGAACCTTGCATCGTATTGCAATAGCCTACTTTATTCCCTGTATGGCAGTGGCGGATTGATATTGAGAAACTAGTCCCTCAAAATGTAATAAATCATTGAGTTGCAAGGTTAGTTTCATTTCTAAAATTATTCTATCAACACGGACATGTATATCGATAGTCCGACGATTTAATTGACTTGTCTCGGGTGTGCGGTGGAGTGAGTAAGACTGTTGTTGATGTCAGACTGATGTTACCGTAGCAATGTGTTAGCTCAAAACCAGCGTTAGCAAAGGGGGACGCTGCAACTGAAGGAAGGGGCTAAACGCGATAAAAACGGTCTCCACCGACCTATATCACCTCGGTAAAGTTGGAAATGAGGTCCTATGTCCAAAATTCCGAACTATTCCTTTAAGGTGGTACGACAATCAAAACCAGCTGAATTTCCATCATAAACTGGGTAAACCAGCTGAAGGTGTGTTTTCGCGAGAGTTTTGCTGGTCTAGCTGGTTAACCATCAAAGGGTGGTCAAATAAGCTGGTTAACAAGCTGGTCAACCAGCAAACCACCTTTAGCTGGTCAGGCGGGTTTTTTCAGCAGGGTAGTACTAGGGCGAGACACTGTGGGTATGTGTGTGTGTGTGCGTCCCATAGGTATGTATAAGAGAGAGAGAGAGAGAGAGAGAGAGAGAGAGAGAGAGAGAGAGAGAGAGAGAGAGAAGACCCTGCTGAAAAAACCCGCCTGACCAGCTAAAGGTGGTTTGCTGGTTGACCAGCTTGTTAACCAGCTTATTTGACCACCCTTTGATGGTTAACCAGCTAGACCAGCAAAACTCTCGCGAAAACACACCTTCAGCTGGTTTACCCAGTTTATGATGGAAATTCAGCTGGTTTTGATTGTCGTACCACCTTAAGCTGGTCATTTTAGTTGGTGTTGCTGGTCTACATTGCTGGTTTTTACTGGCCACGCCAGCTTATGTTGGTTATTCTAGAAAACCAGCTTGACCATCTTTGTCAAGCTGGACAGGCTGGTCACCAGCATGACCATCTTAAACCAGCTGTATCCCAAACGACAGGCTGGTCACACCAGCACGACCAGCTTCCTCAGATGGTCACGCCAGCATGTCTAGCTGGTGGCCTAACCAGCTACACCAGCAAAGACCAGCAATAATAACTGTGTTTTGGGCAAAGACCAGCTAAAACCAGCTAAAACCAGCTACCAGCCTAAGCTGGTTTCTTGCTGGTTTTTTCAGCAGGGGAGTGTGTCTGTGTCTACTGTGTGTGTGGTTATATGATTATTTCAACACATATAAACGTGACATACACAGTAAATGCATGACAATCTCTCGGTGACTCCCCTCTCATTTAGCAGAAATTGGTTGGGCCCGTCTCAGCCTTCTCCCCAGCACTACTGTATGTGTCACATGCCTGTATAACCCAGCCCATCATGGTAATGGACATGTGCTTTTCATTAGCAACAGCGCCATGCATGATCAGCCAATACGCCGGTCTCTTTGATGGCATCCAAGACATGTGCATTCATCTCCGTTCTCAGATCACTTACTGTAACATTGAATCTTTTCTCATTCCAGACCTGCGTCATCAACACAGGACATTCTGGCATGGTTACTAATGGAGTTGATCACAGCTCCCGGAGAGAACGGTGTGTGTCATCTCCGTCACAAATTGTGTCATCTTCGGAGAGGACGGGCGGTGATGCGGTACAGTACCAACGAGTGAGCTGTTGGCTCCACTAATGATGGTTATTATAAAGCTGATGACAGGCTTTGGCAGCTGCCTGGCAACCATTTATTGCCCCCGACATGGGTCAACAGGGTGGAAGGCGGAGGAGAGAGAAAGGTCACGGAGCTCTCATTGTTTTTATGCACCACAAGGAGCGTGACAACACAGAACTCTGTTGCTATTTAAAAAACGGCATTAGAAAAATCTCATTTAGCAGAACGGTTAAGTGGAGTCAAACGTGGAATTAGCAACCAACTCCAGTCACCAAAAAATAACAACTTGACCTTCAAAGGCCCATAAAAATCCCAACATACAGCTGCTTACGCATAAAGTGGAAATTCTCCTCGGCCAACGAGAGAAAACACCCAGGTATTCATGAGACGAATTTCGACAGCAGTGAACACTTATTGCCTTCTTGTCATCATTCTCATTTAGTGGTAGCCAAAGGCAATCATGCTGTTATAATTTCAGCACATTAATGTCTAGCAGCTTGAATAACTGTTCGCCAAATGACCCCAGTTTACACACAACTTCTTATTCAGCAGTTCTAATAATACAGTAGGTCAACCAAAAAAACACATGACCTATATATGACTGGCCTGAGTTGGATGCAGATAAGTAGGTGATGTAGTTTACCTCTTTCCCACAGGTTTGTACGCTTTCTGCATGAAACTGTAATGTCAACATGAAGTGTTGCAGGTGTAAGTACCTCCACTCTGCGCGTGTACAGCATACTTCATCATGAACACACACACACACACCCACTCACAAGCAGAGCACACACTTGCATGAGAGCTCCCCTCCACACACACACACACACATACACACACAGACGACAAACATGTGCTGTGTAAACACTGAAGTCTTTGGGTTAATTAAGTCTTCGAGGACTTTGATATTTTTAGATGTTTAATTAAGGAAAAATGCCAGAGGACAGGCACAAGCTGTGGTGAGATTTGTTTAATTTGAAATGACTGATAAAGTGGGGAGATTGGAAGGCAGTAGGGAGGGGGGGGGGTTGCATCTTGTCCTCCCTCGTCCACTTTGGGGGAAAAACACATTCCATTCTGAAGACATCCATCTTTCAACCACCGTTTGAAACATCAGTCTGTCCACTCTGAAATCAGCTGAAAGATGGGTGACTTAAAAATGAATCCTCCGCTTTCAACTGTCCCAGCATAGTACACAAGTGATAAACGGTCAGGCCTCCAAATCCCAAGCCCTTAGTTAAGCACTTGAAGATAACTGTGCATTTGAGAAGAGGAGTGCAGAATGCTCAACAGCATTCAGGCTGGGGGTTTTTGTGAGTGGTTGTGTGTGGGGGGTGTCGGTGGGGGTTGAGGCCATCTTGCGATGACAACATGAATAAGGGCCGATGACAAGCGGCGCTGGCTCCTGTGTCCGAGGCAGAAGTCAGCGGCTCAGTGCTTACATAAGGATGTCACAGACTCCTCACATGCTGGTGGGGGGGTTGAGTTGGGGGGGGGGGGGGGGGGGGGTAGAGAGGGGGTTTATACCCACCCCTCCATCCCCTCACCCCTCACAATGTTGCCCTCGGATTGGATGAGGCTCACTGGCTCTGACCGGCTCCCCTCACGCCAAGACACATCAGGAGCTCCTCGAGGCTTCCTCAGGCTTTTGATGTGTGTGGAGGCTCTAATGCTTGGGCAAAACTGTCACTGTCACTCTGCCTCTCTCCCTAGCGCCATCGCCCTCCCTCACTCTCCCTCTCTCTCTCTCTTCTCTTCTCTTCTCTCTCTCTCTCTCTTCTCTCTCTTCTCTCTCTCTCTCATGTCTACTTATACGGAGCATGGTCTCCGCAGTGAGGTCCATGAAGCTGTGAAAGACCATGTTGTCATGCATCACGCGTGCCTGCACACACACACACAGAGACACACACACACACAGACACACACACACACATGTATAGGCACAAGCACACACACAAAAAGACATACACACACACACACACACACACTCACATGGCTCAAGAGGACCAAGAACGCAGCTCCCTGTATCCACGACAACAAGAAGCTGTGCTTTATTGAGTCATTGTCAAGCCTCACCCTGGGAAATGCCGTATGCTCACTGCCTGAGCTGCTGCTTGACTTGTCTTTCATCACAAGGTGTCTCTTCCTCCCTTCTTTTTTATTCCTCCTGAACCGGTCACCTTTGGCAAGTCAATATGGTAATTAATTGGCTTATTAAATCCCGCTGCAAATGCCCTATCAGCAGACCTATCAAAGTCTAACCCTCTCTTTGAACTCTTCTCAGGAAAGAAAAGGCTGTGTTAACGTGGCAAACAGAATTAGCTTGGCGAAAAAGATGCTATTGTAAAACACGCTGTTGGTGGTAGTGAGCTAAAAGAGGGCTTGGACCTCACGTCCATTTCTTCTGCTGTTCCAGAAGACCTGCTGCACATACTGGCACCAAACTGGTCAGATTACTATGAGTTTTAACGGTTAATTACAGTGCTCTTGTGAGGCTTTGTCCCATTCTGATGATGCTATGATTCTACATCTATTCTGTTATCAAAGCCCCATCTGATAAAAGACATTTTTCTTCCTCTTTTACCCTTTGCCTGTACTTTGACAGTTAGTTATAGGCTACACGAACAGAACAGCACAAAAACAAACATAATTCACAAGCCATAAACGAAATGCCTTACAGGTGCACAAAACACTTCCTCGGAGCCTCTCCATAGCATATTAAAACTGTAAATATTGGAGCACACGGGCGATACAACATGAGCTAGTGATGGACTAGTGACAGAGGATCAGTGTGCTGGGGGAGCAGAATTCCAGTGGGAGCAATAGAGAGATGTCACCTTGCTGATGGGAAAATGATCCCACAGAGACTCAACAGCCGTGGAGCTGAGGCAGCAGGAGGCAAATGAAAGAGAGATGACAGAGGGAGATGGACAAAGGGATACAGAGATGAAAGTGAGCGGAAGAAGAGGGGGTGAGGACCACCTTAATGTACAAAGGGATCCAGAGAGGACAGATAGAATAGACAAACAGAGAGAGAGTAAGAGAGGGAAAGAGAGAGACAGTGAGTGAGAGAGACTGACCTTTCTCTGAAGTACAGGCTAAGTGACCACAAATTGGCAATCAAAATAGGAGTACACAAAAAATCATAGCAACTAAAAGAAGAGAAAATATGTGGTCATCAGGTGATGTTGAGACAGATGTACTTCCTCCTAAAATGTAAACCATTCACTCAAACAGGTAGTGAAAATTCAACAAAGTCAACTTGGAAATTTCAAATTGTAGTGAATGCAGACTGTATGCAGAAGGGGACCGGGCATCTTGCCGCCCAATACTGTATTTATCAGCATGCTACAACCTAAGGGACAACAAGTGACCTATACTCTCACACACACATACACACAAATACACACACACACACACACACAGACACAAACACACTGTCATTTACTGTATATGTGTGTGTGTTTGAGGAAGAGAGAGAGTGAATCATGTGGACATGGAAGTCGATGGAGACAGTGTGTGTAAGAGGAGGAGGGACAATGAAAGAGAGAGCGAGAGAGCGAGAGAGAGAGAGAGAGAGAGAGAGAGAGGGAGAGAGAGAGAGTGGGTGCCAGTGCCCAGAGGGGAGCAGATTTGAGAGTGTAAACGAGGTGGCAGGTGGTGATGAGGCTGGCTGTTGGCACCGGCTCACTCGGCCTCTTTCTCACTTAATTTAACACTTTATTGCGCCGCCACCGCCACCGCCACCCCGCGCGTCGCCTCTGAATCAGGCCTCCCATCCCACACAGGAGAGGGGGCTCGGGAGGCGCCGGGGGTTCAGCTGGAACAATAATCGGAGACTCATTTGTGGAGTCGCTACGCCAACGGCGCAGGCACCTTCTCCAACGCTTGTCAGCAATTGTCAGCCGTTCTGATTTGAACCAAGGCAGCTAACTGTAGGCTTCTGGGTTTTTTTCCCCTACCCATCCCTTTGTGACTGGATGATCGGGTGAAGATGAAAATAAATCAGTGGGTCTCTCATTCAGAGCCACTCATGTCGGCTCCACTGATGGGGCTGGGGGAGACACAGGTGCTTTCACTCGCCACGGTCTCAAGTACTCTCCACTTGCCATCAGCAAGGTGACTTGTACCTCAAGTGGTTCAGATTGTAAAAAGCTCAGTTGCTTTGCAAAAAGTGGGGACAGATATGTATAAGCCACTAGTAAGTAAAAGTAAGTAAGTCCGTATGGCAGTTAGTAAGTAGGCAAATAAATAAAGGAAGACAGACAAGGCAACAAGCTTGTCGAAGTGACCCTTCTAAATGCCCCATCCTTGAAAAACAATTCAATCTACCTGCTTGACTGCCCTTGTTGATGAAAGCCGACCAAAAATAGCACCTTTATTTCCTCCCATTTTGGCCCAATGTGAATCCAAAGACCTTTCGGCTGCCTAACATCAGAGCGAGAACAGAAATTCCCCCAGGACTCTGCGTCACCGCCACTGCATTGATAATGGGATCCAAATATAGCCCAGTGATATACTGCAGTGCTATTTTTGGAGCATCTGTTTATCAAGCACCCCCCAAAAATGCAATCAAGCCCCCAACAGAGGAATACGTCCAGTCAGTGCCCTTTACTAAGGTAGATTTAAGGGAGACTGTCTACTGCTTGTCATTGGGCAATGACTCCATAATTGTTCCTTGGGTTCAATTTGCATTTAAGAGGAACAAAAAACCCAACAGTCAACACAGGAGCAAAATAAATGCAGAGGGAGATATGTAGATCTTCCAAAGACCTCCGGGCTGCACTTGCATAAATTGACATTGAGGCATTTCGCTCAATCTGATTAACCAATATGGAGCGAACTAAGCGCCCCGCGAGAGATAATCAGGTAATTATCACAGAACAATCTGTTTAAGAAGAACAGCGGTGGCAGATAGAGCTCTCTCAAAGCATCCCATTAGCCAGACAGACATGGTCTTATTGCACATTAGACACTGATATTAGGCTCTATAGTCTATAAATCAGACTCCATTCACAGACTTAACGGAGCGGCATGGGATGTGTAGTTTTTAAAATAAGCCCTCCATGTTGCCACCGGTGACTCCTGTTCCGCTCCAGTGCACCATCAGCAGTGTCGCCTCCATGGCGGCACCTTAAAGCCTTACAATCCCGCACGCGGCTAAAAACGATTACTCGAGGCATCCAAGTGCACAATAATGATTTGGTTTGGATTGATCCCCATGCATTTAATCCTCTGCTATTCCCCTGCTTTGACACAATAAAACACCTCGATAAGAGCTAAGCATTCTCCCACGACAGCACGCTCTCGTGGATACGACAAGCAGGGCTAAGGAGAAAACCCCTTACTCCAGTCGAGAGCCCCGAACAGGTAACCGACAATGAGAAAGTCATTAGTGACTTCCACCAGGTCGTCAGTTCTACAATTCATCCCATTACATGCAGACTTCGAAATAATACCGAGCCATTAGCATCCCCCCGTCAAAGAGCTTCAGCACTCCTGATGGGAGCTCACCGCTAATGTTTGGGATAATGAAATACCTCCACCCTGTAAAACCACAAGGTCTCGCTGACCAATCAATGCAAGTCAATATGCCCCCACTGTCTGCAATATTTCTAAACAATGGCTTTGGGTGGCTACTGGTCCATTTGCACTAAAAGAATCAGTCCATCTTGATTTCCTTTTTGGATTTACTCAGTGCTCTCTAGGCCTCCCACTTCCTCTGGGCACACCCTCATTTAATGTAAACAGCTCAAATGACATTTGAGGATATAAAGTCGCCATTATCTTTAAATAGTGCAGAATATCTGTGTTAAGATTTATGGCGTAATAAAATATTGAATGAGCTGACTACTGCGGCCAATTGAGGTCAAATGAGAGGCTCCCTCTGTTCTACCTGAGCCGTACTCATTATCTCTTTGGCTTCATCGTTCACACTGAACCGCAGGACTTGGCCTCTGTGCGCGTGGACCACATAACTCCAGGGTGAGATCGAGAGCAAAACGCACTTATTCAGTGTCCACGCTTGATGGACTACAGGAAACAGGAACCAAATCATCAACAAAAACTACAACGGCGCCCCCAAAGCACTCACCTGCAGGTAATGACACGCCCTCAAGGAGGGCTTCAGGTCCTGCGGCATGACGGGCTTCTCCAGGTTCAGCGAGGACTTCCTGTACGCCTCCTTGGCCTGGCTGACGGTCAGCGTGGACCACGAGCTCCGCTTCATGAACTTGCCCTCGGGCGCCATGGCCATGCTCTCGCACGCCGAGCACTTGACGTCGTTGTTGCTCTTGGAGGTCTTGAGCGACAGGTCGCCGAAGTGGCTCTGCACCGAGTCCGGGTAGCAGTGGCTGATGTGGTCCACGTGGTGGCGGCTCATGACGCTGGGCGTGCGGTACGTGCTGTCGCTGTCCAGGTTGTCGTCGGAGCTCCACCAGCCGGCCATGCCCGAGCGGTGCTTGGTGGACTCGGACTTGCGCTCCTTGCTCTTGCTGCGCTTGCTGTGTTTGTGGTGCCCGTGGCCGTGGTGGTGGTGCCCGCCGTGGTGGCCGTGGTGGTGGCCGCCGCCGCCGTCCGAGGAGCGCGAGTCCCCGCCCCCCTTGGTGCCGTTCATCTTGGACGAGCCCTCCAGCGAGTGGGACTTGGTGAAGAGCTTCTGCACGGAGTGCACCAGGTGGCGGATGCGTCCGGGGCTCTCGTTGCGCTGCTCGCTGGTGGCCGTGGTGGACGTGCGCTGGTACTGCAGCGTGTGGAAGCCGTCGCGGTGGATGGGCAGCTGCTTCTCGAACTGGTCCAGCAGGTTGGCCGGGATGCGGTTCATCTTGCCGCTACCGCCACCTCCGCCTCCGCCTCCGCCACCTCCACCTCCACCTCCTCCACCCCCGGGACCTCCGACCCCCCCTCCGCCGCCGCCGCCGCCGGGGACGTGCGCCGTGGAGCAGTCGTCCCGCGAGCCCTCGTGGTGCGAGCTGTAGTGCATGCGCGGGAAGGTGCTGCTGGACACGTGGTCCGAGGCCATGGAGACGGGCATCACCATGCACTCGGAGTGGATGGAGCTGCGCGGCGAGCAGCGGTGGTGGTGGTGGTCCAGCGGGCAGCTCTCGGTGGGGCTGAGCAGGTAGGACTGGCGCGCGTCGGCCGGCCCATGCTGCAGGTGGTCCAGGGAGTGCTCGCAGTCGGAGATGCCGCACGTGTGCGCGGAGATCTGGAGCTGAGGCCGGCCGCCGGATAGACCCTTCATGTTCTTGGGAGGGGGAGAGTAGCTGTCTTCATCGAAGTACTGGGATGGCGACCATGAATACTGCTGGTCTGCGAATGACAAAAAGAGACAACCAACGTCAGAAACTTTCGCCTGCCCTTGAAACACTCTCTGTTTTGCACGGTTTGAACGTCTTTGAAAGACATCTGATATTATGCGCATACAGGTACAGCTTTTTGAGGAAAAAACAACAAGATGTTGGTTTTGAAACATGGAAAGTACAGAGACAAGAGTACAAGCTTCTGTCACCCACCTCCCCAACCACCCACCCCGCCGTCCTGCCCTCCCCCTGTTTTCTCTCTCCTGGCTGCTCGTGCCAGACAGCAGAGGGGACAGCTAGCCGCTACCGATTCCATTTATCCGCCGCAAAGTAAAATAATAGCCTATCATTTGGGGAGGGAGGCATCATCCGTCAAAGCCAGCTTTAGGGAGAGCGCTTTTGAGGTGCATCAGCGGACGTCCTTGAGAGGCAGCAGCACAAGATTAAAACGACATCCCCCATAATCTTTCATCAAGGGCACACACACTGGTAGGCCACGTTCAACTTAATCAGAGGAGAGCTCGGGCCCTACTCGGACCACTGTTCTGCTCACACCTGCTGGACTATTCTCTGATAAACATGTCAAAAGGTCACTACGGGAAGATGATTTATCAAAGGCAGTCATCAAACCTCGCGAGTTGCTCTGACCGGGTTATAATTTGCAATGCAAACTCAGGAGATAAGGCATGCCGCTGAGAATATTATTGCTCTTCACGCAAAGCCTCATCAATATAACTTTTTCTCACATGTAAGCATATACCTCAAGGCACTAAAGCCAATCATTTATAATCCTTTATTTGAGTTAAAACAACATTGAAGGTCAGAGTTTATCTAGTATACAGTAAGATGGATAGAAATACAATTTCATAAGCTTTTATTACAGTGTATGAGTGTGGGAGTGGGATAGATATTGGTTAGGGCCTTAATGATCCTTTTAATGAGATGGATCAAAATGCACCTTCAGACGTGTGAGGACTAGCTGTAAAAACACCATGCGGTTGTGTGTAATTACTGCTGAGATATGTGCATAGACTGATTCCACTCTCTGACAATTGGGATTTAGATTGTACTTCATCAGCTGCCGTCCGTAAATCAGCTCAGATTGATGGGCGCTGCCAGCTCTGGGGCATGTGATCCGGCGCCCATCACAGACTGTTCCAGTAAAGATGAAAAAAGCCACATGATAAAATCACTCACCCCCCCCCCCCCCAGAAAAGCTGCAGTGGAGAGCTACACTCACAGAGACCTGCATGGGCGGTGAGACCTCCACATTCCGAAGTGAAGGTTATGTTTTATGGGAAACTGTGGAAATAGAGTGTGGGAACACATATTTTGTCGACGGAAGGGGCGCGTTTTAATCTGGTGAAAACGCAGGGGCCGCAGGTGAACGACTCTCGGAGACACTCTCGCAGAGCATTACGATATTTCATTCAACATTTACTGACATCTTCTCCAAGACAGTGAGGACTGAGCCAGTTTTCATCATGTGGCGGTTTGAGCAGCTCCCTGAAACCCCAGCATGCTTTAGTGAACACCCAGCCACTTTAATTGGCCATGTTTAGCTGCCTTGGGTAATGGCTGCTGATGAAAAAACATGGGAAAATGCAAATCTGAGTTAAATAATAAAAAAAAAATCGAACAAAACAGAAGCAAGCTGTGATCATTCCCTCTGGTGCCCAAACTCACAAATGAGAATGTTCGCAAATTGGAGTAGAAGCGCTCCAATTACCACAACTCCCTCGGATGGATCACATGCTAAATGATAGGACAGACGCTTCTGCTGAATGACCTGACCGCCTAGGTTGAAGTGTCCATGCATGCAGTGACCGCTGGACTTTGCCGAAAAAGAATAAAAAACTCTCGCTCTTGTGTGACGGGCCTTTCAGGTTACGCAACGCTCTGTGGCTTCGGCTCTCTTCTCGCTCCAGTCTCTTCTCTTTGTGTTTGCGGAGGACGGCATGGGACTCGGCAGCTGATATCCAAAGTTAGTCTTGAATATTTACAGTAGCCGGCTGAGCCGTTCTGCTGGGACCGATGCACAGAGCAGGGCTTCGCTGTGACTCCCATCAAACAAGATCAGGCTCAAGGAAGGGGAGCGAATGCCAGGAAGGGTATAAAAAGAACCCTGGGCCTTCTTGTTGTTAAATTCACTCCCTCTTCCAGGCAAACTCGGGAAATACTGGCAATGTTTAATGTCACGGCACCCATAAATGCAAGACATGGGAGATTTAAGCGAATTCAATCAATGGCCCTCAGGAACTTTTAACTTCCCTTAACGGCCCTCGGTTATTCATTTATGCTTTTCAGAAAATGGGCCTTTTGTTTATAATGTCAGAATGTCCTTGCTCGTTCTCCTCTCCCTCATTAGTGCATGTTGAATCCGCTGCATTTACTTGCCATCATTAAGCTTGCATATGAGGGAATATCACTGCACATCATTTGGACTTTCTCCAGACTGTAAGAGGCTTCGCACGTAAACACGGCCGTCAGAAGAGCGAGACAAAGCTCTGGGATCCAATGTGGGCTCATCATCACAAATGTCACAAGAGTCACCTGCTGTAAATAAGGGGAGGAGGGGGTGGAGAGGGGGGGCTGGCCACAGATCCTGACAAACTGCATCCATGATCAGCACTTTCAGCACGATCCCAATGATCGGAGTGTTACAACTGCAGTATCTCATGCATTACATCAAAACAGCAACCCCTCGCCTAACAGCAAAGTGGAATCCAACATAGACTGCACTGGCACTCTCTAAATTAACATCTATCATCCCAGCCTAGTCCATCTTACACATGCCTTGTCACAATTTAAGGATCCAAGTACAGTTGTCACCTTTTTATTCATCTGTGGGTTTTGCATACTGTAAATGACTTGGGATGAGGCCCAGGCATTTTAGGCAAAATATTCCATTCACTGAACATTTCAGTTTTAGCTCAAAGAACTTCTCTCTACCCATCAGGTTCATGCAGTAAAGCAAGCCCGTGTCACTCACTGACCCCTCTCTGATCAACATCCACTTCTGACGTTCTGAAGTTGATATCCAACCCTACATTTACCCGCATACCAAACTACACCATTTAACACAGACTGCTCATTCCACTGCACTAGCATGGAAATAGCGGTGCGTCTTCTTAGAGTGAGTGTGACAGGGCGCGATCCCTTTCTGTCTCTTGCACCAGTGACTGGACTTAACAAACAAGTTGAAAAAAAAGAATTGAGCCAAAAACTTGGATGCTGAAGTAAACGATCTGTAGATTTGGCAGCTCTAGTAGCCGTTTTCAAACTATATAGAGAAGCTACTACAATGGATCTGGCATTCTACTTGTGTGAAAACATCCTAGAGAGACCAAGGTAGACAAAGACTTCAGCAGAACATCTCATCAATCTCCCCATGCTTGCCTTTATGGCATTTGCAGCAGTCTAAGATGGTGACTAACAGTATGTTGACCATGACCTTGGTTTACACAAAATGCTTTGAATCCAATAGAGGGCTCATTGCTCATGCATCTTGCTACTAGGCTCCTCTGGCAAAGCCTCTGAAGTCAGCCAGGACTAAGACATCTCTATTTGGCTCAACAACAGCAGTTGTCCCTAAAAGCTGGACACCGGGTCTTCACTGTGCGTAAACAAAGCGATCGATAAAGCGGCTTGATTATCCATCTCTCAAAAGGTTAAAGGCGCTCTCCCTGGAATTTGCCTCTTTCATTAGAAAATCAAAGCGGGGAGAACGTGTCCTTAACCCCTGGGGGACCGACAATGGCCACGGCAATTAGATTCTGTGTGTGTTTGTGTGTATGTGTGTGAGTGGGGGGGTGGGGGGGTGGGGGGGGGGGTTAGGAACACATACTGCAGTCCACCCACCTCTTTCTTTTAGGTCCAGATCAGATCAGATCATCGTGACAGACAAAGAGCCTATGACAGACAATCCCAGTGTGTGACAGTGTTGCCGACCAACGTTACAGGACAAATCAAATCAATGTCAGCAAGGTCCCAAACAAAGAAATTCGTCTCTATAAAGAAAGATACTGCTCCCCTCGTCCCACAAAGACCTTAGTCAGCAACACCAATGAGGGTGGGCCTTGTCTCCCAGCACAGCGAGGCGTTTGAATTATAATGAGCTTTCACAGTAATAATGTATTGCCATTGTCTCATATGAACTCTTCCTCCCGGGCCTGGTCAGCTATTGTAATTAAATGTCCCTGGTTCTGGGTGTTAACCTACAATTATTGGAGCATTCAAAGAGATTTACTTTCTCGTTCACTGTAACAGAGCAGTGCCTGCAATAAATGTTCTTCTGTAGTACACGGCCAACTGTGTTACTATTACTCCTTATGCAAGTCCTTCAGCACACTCTAAATGTTTTGATAATTTGGCAATTTTCACGATAGGTGGCACAAAGTCCATTTGGAGTTTCAGGTACCTTGCAATAGACTTAAAGAGGATAACAAACAATTGTTTTTTGACTTTGAGGACTGATATTACAACAATTCACACGTGTGAGGAAAAGTGTAAAGCCGGGAAAAATACCGGGCGTTTTGCGATCTCCAGATAATCCCTACTCTCTCTGTTCACACCCAAACAATGCGTCAGGGATGCTGAGCACCACTTTTTAAACAACACGGTGTGGAGATGGAGAGCAGGGGCCCATTCAGCTGATTCACCGCGCTATCTCGGTTTTTTTTCCCATCCTCTCCTTTTTCGCCTGCTCTTGGCCGCTGTATAAATGCCTCTTAAGAATCATGGGAGCATTGTGGGCGTGCTGGCTGCTCAGTTCCCTCCGTAGCCCCTCAGCCCCCCCCCCCCCCCGCCCCCCCACCCCCACCCCCCCCGCTGCGCTGCCCTGCGATGTCTATTCACAGATCTGGCCCGCCGCCTCACGCTCGCCGACTGGATGAAGACGGATGTGCGTATGCCCGCTGCGTGATAACAGCGTGAGATGGTGCAATCAACCCCCACCTTCTTTTCACTCCCCCCCCCCCCCCCCCCCTCTACACACACCCCATCCCCAACACCCCTCCATCTCTTGCTCGGCAGGGGGGTGAGGGCAGGTGCCGGCAGCAATGAAACGACACCGTCCTCGGCGTGAGGCGCTGAGAGCGAAGATAGGCAATCGCAAACTGCCGTGCCAGGAGGAGCCTTTTGTAATCCGGGCCGAGGTAATTCGCCACTAGCTCGTGTTGTCAGATGGGAAAAGTGCATGTTTTCCTAGGTGATCAAATAACAATTGGCCGCATGAGCACATCTGTCAAACAGCGTAATCAGTTTTCAGGATATTATACCAGGTGTGCTTGCCTAGCATGGTGGGGATACATGACTCGACTTGAAATTGTATGTATAAGACCATCCCATCTTTTACGTACATAACATCTTTTACGAACAATTTCAACGTACATAACGTACATAACATCTTTTACATACAATTTCAACGCACATAACGTACTGTACATATCGTCTTTTACATACAATTTCAATGTACATAACGAACATACCATCTTTTACATACAATTTTAATGCAAAAAAGCAGCAAGTACCTTACACGAGTACACAAGGACACCATAAAGGCACACTGAAGATGCAAATAACAGCCTTTTATGGTGGCGCATTCCAACCAGCACGACACAAGTGTACTTTGCGTGATGAGCCCACCATATAAAAGCACTCAGGGATCAGTGATGGAACAGTCAATTCGCCTCCCTCTCACCATCACCTGTGATGGAACGGGAAGCTCTCCTGCTTTCCTGGCATCTCTCAGAGGCTTAACATGCAGAACTATCAAACTTAACACCTTATCCCGGGAAATCTGTCTGACAAGGACAGAAAATTGCCTGAACAACCCTTTTGTTACCTTCCCTTTCCTTTATATAAAAAAAGCTCCATTTGTAGAACTCTCAGACACACACCAAGGGCGGTCTCATTTTTTCCCCCATATACCTGCTGTGACAGATAATGAATGAGTGATAAGCAGAGTGGCTGAATGCACAAAATGCTTATCATAAAGAGGGAATTAGCAGCGTGGTGACGAGCTTTGTTATCAGTGCTTTGCTCAGCTCTCTGCAGCAAAGGCACCGTCAGGAGAGCCACTCTTCACACTGCTCTGAGGTGCTATGGTTGGGCACAGCAATGAACTATTCCAATTAGGAGACAAGTGTCTTATTTCCACTAGTAAACAACACTGGCTTATGGACTCTTTCTTTTATGTGTTATTCAAGTGGAATTGCACAGTCACATGCTTCAAGGCCAGCCCACATGACGTCCCTATCCGTGACTGTTGGTCAAGATGTTGTGGGTGATGAAGTGATTTGTCCCGACAGATGCCGGCCACAGCTGATGTGAGAGGCGCTCCTAACTTCTGGCGCGGCGAGCGAAGTTAAGCCGCGCGCAAACACGCCTCCCATCTCTGCTCCGCCGCGGAGTTGACCGAGGCCCTTTTTCCTACAGGAAACCCCTTGTGTGAGTAATTCCCTTATGTAACGTTCAAGGATGCACTCGCAGCCAAGAACCTCAACGGAGCCGAAAATAAGACGTGTGGTTGTCATGGCGACCAACGCCGCTGCGGAGAAAGCCGGGGCGTCAAATCTTCCTCCGTGGATTCGGAGAAATAACCTCCGGCAGTCGGTATCTGCCACACCCACAGAGGTTCTCTCAACGTTAAAAAAAACCCCCAGCAGATCAGGAGATGAATGAGTCTGCGTATGACGGCGCACGGCTGAAACTCAGCATCAAACCGCAGTCCTGTCCAAGATCCGTATCTCAGCCATGGTTCTCCATTCGGAGTTGAGGTTAGCTCTGTACTGTACACCAGACCCCCCTCCTACACATCCCTCCCCAAGAGAACATCCTGGCTCAGCCCCTGATCTCATCTCCCCCCCCCCCCCCCCTCCCACCTGCCGTGTGCCGGGGTTTTGGGCTGAAGCTAATGACTTTGAAGATGGAACTGATAGGCATGTGGGTCAGATCATAATACTGTCTTTTTAAAAGCTCCCCATACTGCACTCCGGAGAGGAGAGTCAGTGTGTTAAATCATTTGCTTTGATGCTATCTCGCTCATATCTTTTGGCTTTGTCTGATGGAGGCTTAATAAAGAGAGATGTGAGGAACAAAACCGGAAAAAAAAAGAAATTTGGCTGCTGTTGTCAGTGACAGCAGCTTAATGAGTGAATCACAACATGAAGTGTAATGATTGTGCAGGGTGGTAAACGAACAGACAAATGGAAATACACAAGCGTGAGCACTGACACACACACACACACACAGACACACACACACAAACAGATACACACCAACACAAACACAAACACAAACTTAAACACACACACACACACACATACATAAACACAAACACACACACACACACATAAACACACACACACACACACACACACACACACACACACACACACACACACACACACACACACATACATATAAACACAAACACACACACACACACACGACAACAGCGTTTGAGATGAGGGTGAGGCAGTGGCCGCAAGGGTAGAGGGGAGGAGGAAAGCACATCTCCCTGCGCAATCTAATTAGAGTAAGTGAAGGGCCCAGTTCTTTACAGGCTGCTTTAGTGGCAGTGAAATGAGAAGGCTGCTACTGACCTCTTCCAAAAGAACACCGCAAATGAATTATACAAAAGAAAACGGAGCACCTCCGCCCATGCACCAGGCCCCAAAGAGCACTTAATGAAACACTGTTGATAACCTTGTTGAGCGATGACGCTCATCGCCAGTCAGCGCCGCCGTTGACGCTGCGTTCACATACGTGTGCGAGGGTTCTACGCTCCTTCCGGGTCTGACTTTCTCGGAGAAAAACAAAAAAAGCGTGCGCAAGCCGCGTGTCTCGTGCCAATCTTTTCCCCGAGCCCTTATACGCGATACGTCGGGACCGGGAAACAAAGTCATTAACAGCGCACCGTCTCCCGCGGGAGGGGGTGTCGTACAGCGCTCGCCGAGTCAATTTGCCTGCCGGAGCCCTTTTTACCGGCGAAACGGGCGACTGGCGCACCTGAGAGAGGGAGATACGCTGCAAATTTCATTACGGGCAGATCATGCCAGCTTGTGTAACCTCGTTAGCGGCCCCCTGGGCTCCGATGGCAGCACAGACACAAAGTAAATGTCCTAACTGAGAGACTGTTCCCCCTCCGCGGTGCCAAGCATTAACAACAACAACCAAAAAAAAAAAAAAAACATCTCTGAAAATGATGGAGCATGTTTTTCATCTTTTGCTCCACGCTACACACATCAGGGCTTTTACTTTTGCTGCACTATGGATGGAGGCTGACAGACGTGGCTTTGTTAGAGCCCGGGTCTATTTTTCAGAGGAGGAGAAGTGTTCAGCTGTGTGGGGGGAGAGACAGGAAAGAATGGGAGGCACTGACAGTGCTGTTGCTCTTCACCGACTCTCCGCTTCCACCCTCGTGAAAGTCGAGATGTGACTCCGTCGCTGCCATTTGACCAAATGTAACTCCAAAACAATAGGCCCGTCAGAGCGCCCGAGCACGGAGCGGGCGAATGCCACTCCACCTCTCTTCCTCTCATGCCCAAATGCCATCTAAGCAGCATGGGCGAAGCGTCCTCCATCCACGCCGTGCTGGAGTGGGCCTGTGACTGAGCCTGTGCCCGCAGCCGGAGACCAAGGGGGAGAGTGGAGCTCTCACATGAAGCGACACTTGCCACCTCCTCTCCTGTCACGTGTTGCTCCACACCCCAGCGTGCTAGTGTGGTGGACAGCTGCACGGGCGAGAGTGACAGAGCAATCTATAGTCCCATTTAAATGGACACGGTGGGACTGAGCCAGGAGGGGCGGCATGGCGCTGTATCAAAAAATATAAAAATAAAAAAATCTGTATAAAAAAAATGCCCGCCCTCGTCCACTTCTCCCCAGGGGTCATGTAAAATAAGCCCCGACATCTGACCAGAGGGCTCTGTGTCTTTCTTTTCATTTTGATTTCCTTTATGGTCTGTGTGTATGTCTGTGTGTGTCTCTCTCTCTCTCTTTTTTTGTAACTGGTCTTCAGTCCTATTTGTTACTCAATAAAGCTCCTCTATCTTTTTGATCGTTATTTTGAACTTTTCACCTGTCTGCGCGATGAGATGTCTCTGAGATGAGAGACACACTAAATTGACTGCGATGTGTTTTCTGTATGGATTTCACAAGTGTCACACTGAACCGAATGAGCAAATCAAGTCAGCGGGCATGTGGGAATGACTGACCGTAGATCAGTTTGGAGGGAGAGTAGAAACAGGGTGGCAGAAAGACAGAAAAAGGACAGAAAAGCAGAAGTGAGAGAGTTAGAGAGAGAATGAGAGAGAGAATTTGAATGGAGGGCTGACACAGTGAGACTTCCAATTATTGGCTTTCAGGTTGCCACAACAGCAGTGCAAGAGCGGCCATGTTTTCAGTCTCCCCCTCGAGTAGCAGAGAGCCTCCTGAGGCAGACACAGAGGTTGTCATATCACCACACTGAGCCTTCCACTTAAGGTTGCCTGGAAACAGATGGCTAACTAGAAACACACATCACCATGCTAGCCCACACATGTCCACATGCTACAGAACGTGCTTCTTTTAAAATGATCTCTGATTGTGACAACAGAAAAAGACAACTCTATATTTCAGTTTGATCTCTCAGACGTAACTCTTCCTGTAATCATAAAGATATCTGTGACTGTGGTGTGGGAGAACATAAATTCATCATATTAGTGAAACCGCCCAAGCAAACGTGAAGGACACCACCTACACAGGTGGTTGACAAAAGGACAGAATGATTCCTGCTAATATGCTAACAAAAAAGGAACAATGCTGTAAATATGAAATACGCATCTCATAAACGTCAGAAGTCTGCTTGTCACGGGTGATAAATACGAGTCACCACCGTGACGGTGCAAGACAGAGCAGGCAGGGGGGAGAGAGTGTGCTGAGGTGAAGCACCCTCTAAAAATGCCTTCACCTCTCTGGGCATTTGCATAATTTACACAGCATGTCTGTGCCCAAATATGGACCAGGAATGACATTCAGGACCAATAGTGTTCACCTAAAATGGACTCTTTAGGGATGAGCTGTAAATTTAGATAAATAATAATGTAATATAAAATATAATGAGATATGGGGCTGCATTGGCGTCTTATTTACTGCCCAGGGTGGCCCTGATGATGGTTCATTGCTCTCCTCTGATGCTCGACAGTGAAACCCGTAAAACGCTAAACCGAGAAATCACCTTCCCTGCTTTTTTATCCCCCTCTCAAATCACCGCCGAAGCGACTGCACACATCACTTCCTGGAGGAGAGGAGAGGAGAGGAGCGAGGCGGAGAGGAGAGGAGAGGAGAAGAGAGAGAGTGACGGGGGAGGGGAGGAGGGCAGGGAGAGAGCGGCGGGGTGATAAACGGCTGATTTACTGCCTGTGACCTCCGCCGCCACATCACACTCCCATTGGTGTGTCCTCTGACTGCACGAGTGACGCCGCGTTTATTTCCTTTATTTACCTGGAGGTAGGCTAGGTGAGCTGAGGCTGTGCGCCCGGGTCCATTACTGGGACGCCAAATGCGCTGTCACTTCTATAGGCTTAGCTGGGGAAATGGCATGTGAATTGGCAGCTTCCAATACCAAAAACCTGACTTACTTTTAAGGTTCTATTTCCCACAAATGTTCAGAATGACATGGGGCCTTCAGCTCAGCCAATCCCTCTCTGGAAGGAAGGAACGCAGTCCATGCAGCACACCACAGGAAAGGATTCTAAAGAATCTCTAGAATAACATTCTTTACAATAACAGAGAATCAGAGGGACAATCGATATTCAACAAATTTAAGGAGGATGACCAATTACAGTACAAAGGATTTGCCATTTAGGACTGTGCAATTCTATTGTGAGGGTGATTACCAGTGGTCTCAAATCCCAATGTTATCATCGTACAATACAGTATACTGCATGTAGTACACACTGTATTCCACAGTATTCACTATATTAATGCAATTAATACAAGACCATGATGCTCAGATAAACTCTTCTTGAGAGCATCTCCTGAGGCCACAGTTTTCACTGGAAGATGTTAAATGCATCACAATGGCGTGAGTGGACCTGTGCAATGGAGCTGTCTGGGCCTTTATAGAGATCTTTATGGAGCTGTTGTGCATCGCGGGCATCATGGCGTCTATTTAAATGCCCTGCGCTGACTCAGAAAACATCAGAACATCTGCTGCGCCTTTGCTGAAGTTGATTAAAGTCCCTGTGATGTCATTTCCACCCTGATTTGCATTTCTAACAGCAAAGGCTCATGGGGGAGCAGCTGGCACATATCTGAGAGTGTA